>NW_013581181.1:0-164472 GCF_000721765.1 Aureobasidium namibiae CBS 147.97 | reverse complement strand
TGTTTAAAGATCGAGACATATTCTAACTATTCGAGAACGAGTACGGATTAGACTATAGAGTAATATATATAGCTATAAGCATAAGAGATATAATAGAAGACCTAATAGTCCTACGGTACTTACTATAGAAAGTAGACTAGAAAGCAATAAGGGTCGAGATAGGATAGTAGCTTACTAATAACCTATTCCTAATAGACGATCTAGAAGCAATATAGAAATACATCTAGGAAACCACTTAGATAGTAATAGACTATTACTACCTAAAGGCAAAACTATCTAAGTACGTAAAAAGATGGTAGTTAAGTAAGCTAACGTCTATAAGAAAAGAGTATATAAGGGCTCGTAATCTAGTAAGGTTAAGAAGGAGATAAGGCCGGTAAGATAATAACCTTAAAGTTATAGCAAAGATAGTAAAGTATAACTTCTATTACGCGATTAAGAAACGTAAAAAAGAACACTAGATAGAGTTCCTAGGCGAATTAACAAATATCTAGAAAGTAGCCCGATACCTAGATCTAAGTAAGAGATTAAGCTTCAGTAGGATTACACTTATAAAGGGAGAGGGAGGGGAGTCCATTTAAGATAAAGCTAGAATGGCTAAGGAACTGTTATATAGTTTCTTCCTAGAACTACCCATTCCCTAGAGGCCTAAACAAATAAGAGATAATAGGGCGAACTAGCTTTTTAGTAAAGTATTAACTATAGATAAGATTAAGAAGGCACTATTCTCTACTAGTCTAGATAAAGTAGTAGGAAGTGACGGCCTAACTATTAGGGTATAGAGAAAAGTTTAGCTAGCTCTATAATAGCAAATCTATATACTCTTCTTAACCTCGCTTAGGTAAGGCAAGCTACTGTTATAATAGAAGATAGTAAAGATTATGCCACTTAAGAAAGGGAATAAGGATAATTACACCCTCCCTAAGAACTATAGGCTAATATCTTTACTAGTAACGCTAGGAAAGATAATAGAAGCCGTAATGGCTATATAGATTACGTACCTTATAGAAGTATATAAACTACTACCTAATAACCACTTTAGTATAAGGAAGTAGAAGTTAATAGTCCTCGCTATCTTATACCTTTAGGAAGCCGTCTACGACGCCTAGTAGGGTAAGAAGACATTATCGTTAGTGTTATTTAATGTTAAAGGCGCATATAACAATGTTATAATAGAACCGCTTCTAGAAAGGCTAAGATAGAGGAGAATCCCTAAAACTATAGTTAAATAGATCTAAGATTTCTATACCGATAGGAAGGTAGGCGTAGTAGTTAATAGCTTTATATTAGAAGTAGAGGATCTACCTTAGTTAGGACTACTATAGGGATCGCCGCTCGCCCTAATCTTATTCCTCTTCTTTAATATAGACCTAGTATAGATAGCAATTAAAGAAGGAGCGTCGATAGCATTTATTAATAACTACACTATATAGGTAGTTAGCAACTCTACCGAAAGGAACATAAGGATAATCTAGAGAGATATATTACTAAAACTAGAAAGATAGGAAAAGGAGAGCGAAGTAGTATTCGAAGCCTTAAAAATAGCGTTTATCCATTTTATAAGATATAACGACATACTTAGAGATAGCGACATGCCCTTATGCTTTAAAGGAGACTAGATCTAGCTAAGTTAGTCGATAAAAGTCCTAGGTGTAATCCTAGACTAAGGGCTTTAATTTAAAGAACACCTAGCTAGAAAAGTAGAGAAAGCATTAAAAGTAGTACTAGCTCTAAAAAGGTTATAAGGTCTAAACTTATTAACTATATGTCAGTTATATATAGTAACAGTCGCACTAGTTATAGACTACGCGTCGCTAATCTAGTACCTAGTAGTATCTAATAAGACACTATCTATATTATATAGAGCCTAGAGAGTTATAGCATAAGCCATTATAGGAGGATTTAGAACGCTAGGTCTCGATATGGTAGTCCTAGAAGTAGGGATACCGTCCCTATAATAAAGACTATACGAATAGACACTTAGATTCTAGATCTTAATCCATAAATTAGAAGCCTTACATATCTATGTAAAGCTCGCTAAGACTAAACTAATTAAACGATTTAACTTACCTCTCTAGAAGGTAGCTAGGTTATTTAAGGAACTTAATGTAAATAGAGCTAAGAAGATCCCTATAGTAGGGAGTGAACTATAGAGCCTAAAGGCTTATATATATATACTTAATAAGGAAGTAGCTAAACTTACGATAGCGGAATAGCTAGTAATAATAGATATATATACTAATAGTTTAGTCCGTAATGGACGGGTAGGCATAGGAATCTAGACATTAGCATAGGAAACGTTAAGAACAATAAGAAGGGCTAAAGAAACGAACGTCTATCTAATAGAACTCGAAGCGATATAGATGGCTATTAAAGGTCTATTATACGAGAATAATAGGATGGTAAAGATTAGGGTCTTTTCTAACAGCTAGAGCGCGCTTTAAAGCATCTAGTCTATAAAGGTTAACGATAGCCTAGGCCTAGTTATAAGAATTAGAGAGAAAATTGCTAAAGTAACATTCTTATTACACTAGGTTCTAGGCTATAAAAGAATTAAAGGTAACGCGAGGGCGAATAAACTAGCTTAGAAGGCGATAGAGGATATCTCTCTAATGCCTAACCCTATAAGTAGCGTCCTAATTTTAGCGATATACGTAAGAGTAAAGGTTATGAACTTTAAGCTAAAACTCTAAGAGTTCTATAGCGTAACTATAGGTAAACATCTCTAGAAGATCGATAAGGCGCTACTAGGAAAACACATAAATAAGCTATATAACGTACTTAATAGGACAGTAGTAGCTACACTAGTCTAGCTAAGAACGAACATATTAAGACTTAACACGTACCTTTACAAAATTAATATGGTAGACACCGATAGATGCGAATATAGAATAAAAGAAATAGTATAACACTTCCTATTCTTATGCCTAAGATAGATAAACGAAAGATAAGCTATAAAGTTAGCATATAGTAATAGATACTAGGACCTATCGTATGCATTAGGAGGATACTTAATAGCAGAAAGAGAGGGGAAGAAGGTTACTAGCGATAAAGACAAATGGTAACTAGACCTAAGCGTAGTTAAGGCCACTATTAAATACGCCATTAGAACAGGAAGGATGTAGAGGCAGATATAAAGCAGCGAAAGACAGAAGGAGCCTAATAGATTGGCATAAAAGTGCTCCCTATCTAACTATAATAACACTACCACTACCTTAATCTAATCGCCTTTAAGTAGCGTTCGGCTAATAAGGAAGAACGCGACATAAGGAATCGCCCATATGGAGGAGGCTTATACTAGCTAACAATTAAGGGAAGGAAGCGTAGAGTCACTCTTTAACAAGAAGCACATTAGAGTACTAGGAGTTTACGATGAGTTTAAGGTCTAAGAGACCTTCACCCTCCTTATATAACTAAGACCGATGGCTATGATTGGCGGGAATGCTTGTTAATTATGGACAGCTCATACCCCTTGCGGGGTAAATAGCTTAAGAAAATCAAATCAAATCAAATCAAAACATAACTCTACATAATTTACAGTCCTGTAGTTCCTAAACCTCTGATAATAAAGTATGGTGATACTGATGGCTCTATGAATGCATAGTGGCTGTGATCGAAGAAAGGAGACGTTGGAGTCTCTCGAAGCTGACTCCTGCAAATGAACATGATGAAAAGCATGTACATTCACGACACCGATAGTCTCCAGCACCTACAACGGTGACATAGATGATAGACTTGAAATTGCAGGTGTCGGGTTTGAGGTGAGAGTATCAGGATATCACGTTTGCAATGTAAATGTTCGGAAATATAAACACCGTCCATGAACGGCAGTGATTCATTTATGTAACCACCGGCCGGGCCGCTACTGCTTCTTCACATGACAGTGGATTTCGTCTTCCGACATGCATTGTAGCAGCAGCAACACTCTCTTTTGCCGTAGTACCGGCAGCAGAAGCCTCATATCCAGTGTCTAGGCATCTGGCATTTCTTCATCAACCTGCTCTGCTTCCACAGGCTTGGGCTTTTCAGTCTTCGGTTCCTCTTTCTTGTCTTCTCCAGCTCCAGTTGTGCCCTCTTTGACAGTGTCGTCCTCAGCATCCTTGCCATCACGCGGTACTTCGGGCGATTTGGCTCTTCCAGCTGCAGCTTCCATGTTGAGTGGTCTCGTGACACCAATAGATGAATCTGGTTGAGGTCCCATATCTTCAGCTCCAATCTCTTCTGGTCCGCGAGCATGGGCGTGTTCCTCTGGCTTCTCTCCGGCTTCTTCCTCTGCCGCATGTGTGCTTTCACCTCTGCCGACAGCATTGGCAGAACCGCTGGCCATCAAGGTGCGACGAGGGACTTCCTGGCCCACGGGCACAATACCGGCTTCCTGCTCTTGACGTAGCAACTCGCCTTGTGTGACTCCGCCCTCTGCGCGCAAGTGTTGTTCGTGACTTCTTGTGTCTTCCTCCTGTGGTGAGGTAGATCCGCCATTAGAGACTGAAACGGTTTCGATGACGCCGACGCCATTCGGACCTTCTATGGTTTGTGAACTTTCGCTGCGGAAATCGTGGTGGCCGTTTTCGCGCTTCAGCCAGGGGATGGGAGTGAGTAGTGCGCCGCCTAGACTTTCATCACTACCCAGGCCTTCGCGTTCAGATGAATTCTCGCTGGGCTCGCCGTTTGCGAGGAAGCCGCTTGCAGAGTCGATGCTGGCGTGGGCTAGAGGAAACTCGGTTACGGTGCTGGTGACAGAGACGACACGGTCGAGAGCTTGTAGGAAAGGTGGTAGGTAGCGGTAGTATCTCTTTGGATGCAAGACTAGCTCTGCAAGGCGCTGGACTGTGTATGGCGGGTGTGTGGGGAAGTTCTTTTCGAGCGTGCTCCTTGAGTAGTGGTAGAGAGCGTATAATTCTGGCGGCAGAGGTGAGGAAGGGGATTGTTGGCGGACTCGTGGAACTGCAGCGAAGGAAGGAACAGGAGGGCGTGGGACAGCATTTTCCTTGTCGATGCTCGTGGGCGGTTCCGCGGTCTCTGTTGTCGTCACGGTGGATTCTGGCGACTTTGGCGGGGGTGCTGCATTGTCGTTTGAAGGGAGGATAACGGGTGCGGCGGGTGATAGGATGGGTGGATTGGGAGGCGGCGGAGCTTTTGGTAAGGGAAAGTCGTTATGGACAATCTCGGATCGAGTTAGTGACGAAGTTGTATGGGAGGTCGAGTGCGCATACACTGTGTAGTTTGTGCAATATGTTCTCCAATACTCGCGGCCATTCCGATCTGTCGTCATGCGTCAGGGAAACGCGTGTGATATATTCGTTACGCGACTTACATGTCGATGGAGCCGTCGCGAGCTGCCTGCTCTAGGATTTCGTCACTCGTTAACATGACGGTCGTGGTGGAATGTACGGATATGCTACAAGCGCATCGCAAGTTCAAACTGGAAATGTCGATCGTGGAATTGGTCGCATGTTTCAAACTCATGCTGAGGCTTGGCTGAGATGATGGACGAGTGCCAAGACCCTTATACCAACTCCGTCTTTCATGTGATAGTCACAACGGTTATGCTCTTGTTTGTCAATTCGCTAACATTGTGCTGATATGTCTGTTTCTCCGATGCTGAGAAGAGCAAGGGGATATGTCTGGCCGTCTCTTGGTCGAATTTGCCCTTTTCTGATTACTTTACTGCTCCTTGACTTCATGGGTATTCCGACACTGCTCTGCTCTCCATCCACACTCTTATTGGGTCTTGAATAGCAAGATGGCGCAGTGACCAAGGTAGAAGTAGATGAAGTGTTTGGTTTCTGTGTGATGTGTTAGCAATCATTGCTCACGATATTCTTCCAAGCCACCTTACCATGGGTCACGAAACTGCCAAAGTTTCTGCCAACAATGCAGTGCCAGGTGACACCCTTGCGCTCATCGAACTGTGTAATCGTCAGTATCTCTATCTCAATCCAGCCGTGTCGTGTTGGCGAACCGTCTTCTTGATGTGGTGTGCGATATCCTGTATCGAATCATTAGCAACCGTGGGTGACTTGGATGTAGTCCATGCTAGACTTGCCTTCTCAATGTTGAACTTTTCCATAGCTTCTTGTGCTATAACAAGATGTCGGTTAGCATCCGCCCTTCAGATGATCACTCTAACTCTCGGCAAACGGGACTTTTCACAAATGTCTCAACTTACCAACTTCAATGGCCTCCTGCTGCATGTCTTCGGTCTAGAAAAATAACATGAGCCACAGATGTGTAACACACAACATTCACGAGTCTCATACCATGTCTGCAGACTTGACCTGAGCTGTGAGCAAGGCATTAGCTCAACTGCCCCTGATATTGATACACGGCCAGCATCTTGACTTACCCTCGAGCCTCTCAGACTGCTCGAGCTGCTGGTTTGTCGTGGTCTTCTCGTCGGACATTGTGATGATGGATGTCTGCAATTCTACAATCTATGACTTCTAAAAGAGAACGAGCGGGAATGCTGAGGGTGCCTGAGATGATGTTGGGAGCACGCGTCGGAGGAAAGGCACGTGCGAAGCCGAGCGAGTCGCCGGCCGCCGCAAAGTCGCCGCGCGCAAATCTCGACAATCTCGGACCTGCCATGAATTTTTTTACATCATTTCTTTCTCTCTACCAATCTCCTTTCTCCTTTCCTATCTTCAACACAGGGATAGATATTACGCCATGGAGTCAGAGTCATCGCGTATCTTCGTCCGGGGGCTGCCCCCGACTATGAGCGAGGCCGACTTCAAAAAGCACTTTGGCAAATATGAAGTCACCGATGCCAGACTCTTTCCTCAGCGCCGAATTGGTTATGTCGGATACAAGTCGCCTGAAGATGCTCAAAAGGCTGTCAAGTACTTCAACCGTACTTTCATCCGCATGTCCAAGATCGGCGTTGAGCTGGCCAGACCCGTACGTTATTTTTTGCGCTTCCTGCTCTGACCTTCTGCTAACCATCTTCCAGATCGGTGAGGCTCCCACGCGGAGGCAGGGTCAATCATCCCAGCATCCTCTCGCCATGGCCAAGTTGACCGCACACAATGCGAATGCCGAACCCGTCGTAGCAAACCTCAAGCGGAAACGCGCCACTCCCGAGCCTGAGACGAAGGAGAAGGATCCCAAGCTGAGCGAGTTCTTGAATGCTATGCAGGCTCCATCCAAGCTTCGTGGTACCCGAGGTGAAGAAGTCAATATCGCTGCTCAAGAACTAGACACAAAGGTTGTCGTGCCCGAGGCCGACAGTGACTCCGAGTATGAGAATGTGCCCAAGAAGCCGAAGAGCGCTGCACCCGCTGTCAAACCTACTCCAGTACCTACTACTACAGATGCCATGGACGTCGACACGCCTGCCCAAACACAAACAGAAAACGTGGACGATGGTGCCGAGCCGGCTACTGAACAAGACACAGTTATGAACGACGATGATTGGATGCGCTCACGAACAAGCAGACTTCTCGGTCTGGCAGATGACGAGGAGGAAGAGGAGGCCGCTGCTACGACACGACCTTCGCATACTGTTGCCGCATCACCGAGTCCTGAACCTGTTCCCCAACCCGAATCTGCATCGAAAGACGAAGAATTCGAAGGCTTCGAAGACGAGCCCGCACCTCCGACAGATGAGGTTGAGGAGAAAGTCCGAGCAAGCCAACGTTTGTACCTACGAAACCTTTCCTATGCTACTCAGGAGGACGACTTGCGTGCTGCTTTTACTGGCTTTGGCAATCTTGAAGAGGTAAGCTCTATATTCTTCTTCTCGCTTTACCCCATGTGTGCTGGTTCAAGGATGAACACCTGATAGGGACAGCTTATGCACTATGTGCAGATGCTGAGAACTCAGGAAGAGTATTTTAGTAGATGCCTCTCTAGTCTGAAAACAACCCAGCTTGCACAATCTTCGTTTTCTGCAATTGTTATCCAAGAGCAGCTGGCTAACGCGTTATGGCTTTAGGTTCACGTACCGGTAGACCCAAAAACTGGCTCTACCAAGGGTTTCGCTTACCTCCATTTCACCAATGCTGACAGTGCTCTGCAAGCCTTGCGTGACATGGACGGTAAGGTCTTCCAAGGGCGACTGCTACACATCCTCCCTGCTGCTGCCAAGCGTGAAGATAAGCTTGACGATTTTGCCCTGTCCAAGCTTCCTCTGAAGAAGCAGCAAGCCATCAAGCGCAAGCGTGAGGCTGCTTCCGCAACATTCAACTGGAACTCGCTTTACATGAATGCTGACGCTGTCATGTCTTCGGTTGCCGATCGTCTTGGTGTATCAAAGTCCGAGTTGTTGGATCCCACCTCATCTGATGCGGCCGTCAAGCAAGCACATGCCGAAACTCACGTCATTCAAGAAACGAAATCATATTTCAAGGAGAACGGTGTCGACATGGATGCGTTCAAGAAGCGCGAACGAGGCGACACTGCAATTCTGGTGAAAAACTTCCCGTACGAGACCAAGGCAAGTGAGCTGAAGGAGCTGTTTGAGCAGCATGGCAAGATCAAGCGATTTTTAATGCCTCCATCAGGCACCATTGCCATTGTTGAGTTTGAACATGCCCCTGAAGCCCGTGCTGCTTTTGCGTCTCTGGCGTACCGCAAAATTCACACTTCAGTACTCTTCCTCGAGAAAGCACCGAAAGATCTGTTCCAGGCAACAGCGCCAATGACTGATAGCACAGACCGAGAGACCACTCAGGCTGGTCTGGAGGCCAAGGCTTCGGCTCGTGAACTCCTGCAAGAAACTGGCATAGAGGCATCTGCTGGTACTACCAGTACTCTTTTCGTGAGAAACCTCAACTTCTCCACGAACACAGATCGTCTAACAGATACATTCCGTCCGTTGTCCGGATTCTTGACTGCAAGGGTCAAGACGAAGACAGACCCCAAGAAGCCCGGTCAGGTCCTCAGTATGGGTTTCGGTTTCTTGGAGTTCGCAAGCAAGCAACAGGCTGCAGCTGCCATCACAGCGATGGATGGCTACAGTCTCGATGGTCACAAGCTGCAGCTGCGTGCGTCGCACAAGGCTACTGACGCTGCTGAAGAGCGTCGCAAAGAAGACAAGGCCAAGAAGCTCGCTGCTCGGGGGACCAAGATCATCATCAAGAACTTGCCGTTCGAAGCGACCAAGAAGGACGTGCGCTCTCTCTTCGCTGCTTACGGACAGCTCCGTTCAGTCCGTGTGCCCAAGAAATTCGACAAAGGAGCTCGCGGTTTTGCTTTTGCAGACTTTACCACGCCGAAAGAAGCAGAGAATGCCATGGATGCTCTCCGCGACACTCATTTGCTTGGTCGCAGACTTGTTCTCGACTTCGCCGCCGAAGATCCCGACGACGCCGAAGCCGAGATCGAGGCCATGGCAAAGAAGGCTGGCTCTCAACTCAACAAAGTCGCCCTGCAAAAACTCACCAGCGGCGGTCGCAAAAAGTTCCGTGTGGGCGACGATCAAGATGGTTTGGAAGAGGCGTGAGTGCAGCATTAAATTTCGAGATCTTTGGGGTGTGCGGCAAAATCCCTTGCTTGTACGCTCTCACCTTTCAATCTTACACTTGCCCTCTCCCTTGGCTTTGCTCACTTGGCAGGTTCTTCTAGTAATCCACCAGGTGCGTATAGGACAAGCCGTCCTCTCGATAAAGGTTGGTACCTGCCCCTAATCATGTACTCGCACGTGCAGCAGCCGATTGAGACCCTTTTGGTTGAGGCTGATGCGTGATCGCATTCCTCTCTCGTGTGGAGGTTGAAATTAGCCCACCACCTTCACGTCCCCTTTCCGGACGCAGTCAGCAATCGTTCATGTTTCCCCACACGTCATGTCGGGACCCTTGCTGTCGATGAAATGATGGATTCCATCAGAAGGTCGTATCCGTGGCGCTGCACGACCACCGGCCAATTCCTACGGCAAGTTCAGCCTGTCACTGTAGACCTCCTTCGAAGGCCCTGGCCCCTGCCGAGATTGGCCCATGAGTCGTGGCCTCTGTAGATGTCCCTTTGGACGAGCACCAATTCTATAAACATGTAATCGGTCCAATGGCGATGACCCTATTCACTACCTATTATTCTCTTCAGTCATTCCTCCAAACCGTCCATCATCCAACTTTTTACGATCCTTTCTTTCTCTCATTGTAAACCATATTCAGCATCAGCATTCTTAGAAACACGCTCCATTCTTCACACTCCATTCTTCTGCCTCGAAGCTTTTGCTCAGATGGAGTCTTTTCTTCCAACTCCAGTCGTTCCTTCTAATGCTCCATTGTGGCCTGAGACCAATCAAGATTCTCACATCCTTAGAGAGCAGTGTGGAAACAGACAACTCGGGTATCCTCAGACCCAGCACGCCCAGGACTACTACACTAACATCAACGATGATTCGACATGCGGCTCCGCTGGCAGCAGGCTCTACCAGTCGTTGCAATTTGGTCGGGCTCGCCCAGGCAAGCCTCTTTTTCCTTGGATGGCAGGGCTAGCACCAAAGTTCAACCGAGATCCTCAACGCTTGCTCAGCCATGGCTCTCGCGGCAGACACCCTGGCTTTGAGCACATACCTACCGATGATCAAGCGAAGGATCAAGAGGCAGAGAGAAAAGCTAGACTTCTTGCATCGAGGTTCCTACGGTGTGATGGCTACATCAAGTACCGTAATCGCCAGCCCAAGGAGAAGAAAGGCGGCAAAGAAGATGCGAAGTGGCCCGATCACATAGAAGACACCTTTATCATAGGTTCGTATATCGTGCAATATTCATTTCGATGCGCTTGCTAACGTGATCTGTCATAAGCTCTTTGCCGTCACCCTCCATGCGGCCGCAAGAAGTCCAAAGCTCCCGGTGAACAGAACAATGATGAGGCGAAGGCTATGGGAAGGAATGAACTGATAGCTGATTACATCCTTCGCCATACTGGAGATGTTCGCACCAGAAAGCAAGTATCGAGTCATATTCAAGTGCTCAAACCGTTTGTGCAAAATGAGCCTTTCAGTAAGTCTTGGTATCAGCTCAAAGTCAGGAGCAACTTTGTTGACAGCGCGTAGTCATGCTCTTCCTCGCTACACCTGCCGACAAGGAGTCAGCAGCTACCAAGGCTGCTCGCAAAAAAGCTTCCGTGTACAATCCCGAATCGCAGTCACGTTTGAGTTCTCTGAATCAACGCCGCAACTATCCCCTACAGACTGGGTTTAATCTGCAGCCTGGGGAGTTTTGCATGTTCATGCGTTCTCGTCAGGGAACTGAAACGTTGCACACATATAGTGCTACAGAAGGCTTCAGCCCCAGCAGCTGCTTTGTGCAAACCCAAGCAGAACTCTATGACTGTTTCCCGGGTCTCGCCAATGTCCCACTCGACAGCCTCGCCAGAGGTAAGCTCCTTGCCTTACATGTGCCCATCGTGCTGCACTCGAAGAATCTGGTCGGCGATACCGAACTAGCCATTCGTTGGGTCTTGAAAGCTCCTGCTCGCAATCCTCCCGTCACGGTCAGCAGTCGCACGAGACTGTATCTCAACGGACGACCCATGTACTGCGACAGAGCGGGCAATCGCCAATTTCACGACAACCAGAATTTCGAGGTGACCGAAGAGATGCAACAGGACTGGCTCAACTTCACCAAAGACTACGATGCAGCCGAGGTCGCTGAGAACAGTGATTCAATCGAGGTCGACTCCAACGGCCACTATAGCTCAGGCGGCATGGTGCAGTACTATGTTCCTTTCTCTAGCACATTCTGGGCTCGCTACCTATATCACGTCGCCCTGCTCCAACGCCAAGCTTCGGATCTCGAAACCAGACCTTTACAGTCAGATGAAACCACCGAACATCGTCAAAACCAGCTCTCCAAGAAATGTCTAGAGTTTTCTTCGGCTCTGGGCGAACTTACAGCTGTTCAAGAGATCATTGCAAGGACAGAGCTGGGCGAACCTCAAATTGTTATGACTGTCCACTTTTCGTTCTCGCATGCGGCAAACAAGGAAAGTGCAGTGACGACTTGGCAGTATCTGGACATGGCAAGCGCGTTTGATGATGCAATTCCCCTGTCTGCAGGAGGCGTGAGTCAGATCTCGCAATCTGCTAGTGACAGTCAGGAAAGTGCTCTCAGCGTTCAAGACACCTATCCCGGAGGAAGCCACGACTATGGTAGCTTCGACTTGTCCACTATCAACGGCGGCCATCATTACCCCGATCCTTCGCACAAAGGCGCGAATGTGTTGGCTTCACCCATTGATCTGCACGATACACAAGCCACAGCTGGTTACAACACCTCCTGGCTATTGCCTAGCTCGACATCTGATCTCGAACATCTTGCTTCCACGGTTCTCGACCCTCTGCTGCCGCACAACAGTCAATCGAATCTGCAACAGCACAATCTTCACGACGTAAACTCTTTCGACTCTAGCAGTGGAAACGTTTCCATCTCTCTCGATAGCCCGGCTCTATCGCCCCATCAATCTCTTCCCCAGTCCTCTACTGCTTCATTCTCCGCAATCGATGCCCTCGACCTCGATCTTACCGCCACAGATCCACTACTATTGCAACCTTCAAGAACAACAACGCCATGGCTGCAGAGCTCTACCGCAACACCCACCGACTACGCCGCTATATTCAGCCAACCACACTCCCCCGCTATGGCCGCATTCCCTGATTACTCCACCAACACCGGAGCAGCAGATCTAGCCGACCACCTCGCTGCTGCCTCAGGCGCCATGACCGATACCTTTGACGTCAACACTCTACCCGCCTGCTTCACTCTATCTTCCCATCAAGCCTTTGCCGGCGCAGGAAACGGTACTTCTGATCTCGACGCCACCTCTCGCCAGCACGGTTTTTCCGCCGTTTCCGAAGATCCAGAGACCGCCGGTGGTGTAGTGCTCGATCACCACTTTTCTCCCTCACAACATCAAAGCTTTGGGTTCACCACTAAGCAAGAGGTTTCGCACGAAAGCTTCCATCTGCCGCAATCTCAACAAGAAAGTTTTGACTCGACAAGACAGGATTCTTTCGCTACTGCTGCAAGTCAGAATGATGGCTTTGGTGGTGGCACTGATACGCACGACTTTGCGCGTTCATTCGATGTGGGCGATCATGCGGATCCCTTTGATATCGGTGATTTGAGAGGTGGCTGTCAGAGTCAGCCTCAGAGTCAGAATCATAGGGAGACGTGGAGTGGTGCTGGGTTTTGATAAATCCTATCATGGACGCACTAAGCTTCTCAAAAGTCATGATCTGTTTCCTTTGTTGCCACATTCATTCTTTACCTTTTTTTTATGTCCTTCTTTTCTTGTTTTCTCTTCTCCACTATCGCTTAGCTAATTACTAATGACCATTTACGGTGGATGTATGGGCAATGATGACGATGGCGAGGAACAGGGGTATGCCAGCAGTAAGACGAGCGTTGCAAGGAAGTCTTCACGATGATTGAGAAAAGAGTAACGGGGAAAAAGACGGAAAAGGACAAAGAACACTGTCACTCAGTAGTGTCCCACAAGGAGATACATCTACGCATTTTCAAACCAATGAACCATCGTTCGAAAACGACTTTTACGAACCTATATCTTCGATCTGCTGTCAAAACAAGTCTTGGCTATAGGTATGGCACCGATTCGCGATGAGGCCAAAACCCCGACACAAGTCTGGTTGAATGAGCCTCGCCCCGCCTACCCAAGGAGTGACAGGTCATAGCTGGTACCCTTAACGCAGAACACCTCCCGACCAATGGCTTCAAAATTCTTATCCATGATCAGGGAGAAAATGACATTACCAAAGAATCTGGTTGCGGCCATACCTTCAACCTCGAGAAATACTGGAGACGCTCATATACACCATTGTCTACTACCAGCCGCGATATGCTTGGACCTCGACTTAGGCTCTGCTCACACCGTCGTCAACTTGATAGCCGAAACATCCTTGTGTTCATCAAACATCTCCTTTACCCTCTCTTGCACCATCCCAATAGTCAACCCCTCCTCACCTCTAACCACCCCATCCCTCAACTCCATAGTCCTCCCCACATAATCCTTCGTCTCATCCCTTTCATCCCAAATCGTAGCTTCCAAAGCCGTACAAGGTGGTTGCGATAACAACATATTTGAGATATTTCGTCCTTGACCTGTTGCAGCTCTGGCTTTGAAATCGGGAATGTCGCGTCTTTCAATGATCAGGTAGGCGCAATGCTTGTTCCCCGAGGCTTCGAAACTGAGGTGCCAGTAGCGAAAGTGGTAGGATTTGAATGTTGTTTGGATGATTGGGTTCAGAGTGGGTGGTTGCGCTGGGCTTGTCTTTGAATCTGTGTCATTGGTTCCTGCACTGTGGTCTTGTGTCCATGTTCGGTTGCTGTTGGGGTCTGGTACGAGGTAGAGTGCTCGTTGGATTGGCGCTGAATGGTGAATGGTAGATTTCCATTGCTTGCAGACTTGGCTGCAGCTTAGAAGATGTCGCAATATATTCGCGTTATTGGATACTCGAGCATTACGTGGATCTTCTTGGTACTCTAATGGTGATAGGTCTTCTAGGAGGTAGAGAAGTATCGGTTCGAGCAACTCTGGCAGTGCGAAAACGCGTTCGATAGAGGACATCATTGTGTGTGCTATAATCTGTCACCGTATAGTGTATGATCAATGTAGTGATCTGTGACTTTTCGAACATGCCATCTTGATGATTCATGGACCCCTCCACGTCAGGACAACCGAGAGCACGGGCCAGGTGTTCATCCCAATCAACAACCTCGTGTGGTCATCTCCATGCACGCCCTGTACACACATGAAGATTGAGTGAACGGTTCTCCCAGATCATCAGCAATACTCTGGGTGTACGATGACTCTCTTCGTGTGCAAATTTCACGGCCCACTGCTTTCAGTGGCGAGAAAGTGTCTACTGGCCATCAAGGTAGTCAACCTCTGTACAGTGACTATATACTCGTCTAGAACTCATGGGCTCTGACATACTCCCTATGCATAACATCCGTCAATGCTCCGCCCATGACAACATCAATAGGAGCCCAGTAAGCCCGTCCGTGCCGCAGAGCATATATACGCAACGTCCAGCTCGCAACACCAGCAAGCATACCAAAATCAACTTGCTTCCGCACCATTTCCTCATCTCGCCCACGCTCGCGTTCCTGACTCCATCGCGGGATGAACTTCCGGTATTCAACACCCGTTGCTTGACAGAGCAGCACGATTGGTGTGACGACTAGGACAGCGCGATGCATGGCCATCAATGTCTTGGGATTCTTGAATATATTGGCGGAGGCAGTGAACCCGAAGTCGTTTAGTTGGCGTACATATGCTAAAGCACCAGCTCCGGCGACGAACGGTGCTATGTCGACGCACGCTGCTTCGAGGTCTTGACGCTTGATCAATGTTGGTAGATTGCTGACGTATTTGGTAGGATTTTGGCCGGGAACGGGATGCCAGGCATTATCCTGTTCTGATTTGGTCGCCCAGTAGAATAGCGAGCTCATGTTCAAGATGATATGAGTAGCGGCTTTGGCTAGTCAGGTTGCTCGGGTATAATGTTCTCGGTCAGATTGCTGTCCGAATTTTTGGTTGTTCGCGCTACAGCAAATTCGTGAGTGACAATGCTATCGAGCAGACCCCAGTGGATTGACTGGTCTCCTTTTCCTAAATGTCTTGATGTCCGGTACGTTTTCCAAGCATCTGGGACGAGTTCAACTGGCAATGGTGTCCAGGTACTCCGGCTTAGCGCGGCTTGGCACCGTCATTGACTTTACGAACAGAGTCTCAACGACACCAAAGGCACGCATATGTTGCAATTCTACGTTCACAACGCTGGCAGAGAAGCTACCGAGCGGTAGATATAACAGCATTGCAGATACTGATCTTGCAGGGCTTCCCTGAATTCTCCCATGCTTCGGATCGTGCCTTACAAGCGTTATGCGCTTCCACAGCCAGTGATACTCGTGCGGTTGAAGTACACATCAATCGACTTGATATGCAACACAGCGTCCTTAGTAGGAGGACCAAGCGTCCAAGATCCGTTGTTACTGTGGACATGATCAGCATTGAGCTCAGATCTTCGTCTTCTCCATCAGTATCACTTACGTCCAAGAGTTCCACATCCAGGCTCCCGCTGTTCTGGGCACAAACTTGGTGTAGCTTTGCAAGAGCTTGCCATCGACATAGTAATCAGTTCTTCCGGGCACCCAGTCGATGCGATACTCATGGTAAGCAGCAGACGTGTTTGCCACGACACTGGCATTGGTCAATCCGTTGGAGCCATACCAATCCTGATTGGTCCAGTGAGCGTGCGTGGGATCTCCTGTCTGGATCTCGATGTCCGACTCGTTGTTGTCGTCGCTGTACATGAAAAAAGCGCTGACGGTGCCCCAAACGTTAGGAGTCCTTGCTACAGTTCGCATGCTTCCGTACATGACATCGTTGGCGGCGGTGGTGATTTGAGCACTTCCGCATGGGTTGGCTTCGGTGCACGATTGTTGGCCCCCAGGTACAGTCAACGTGAGACTGCCGTCGGTAGAATCGACACCAACGAGCGAGGGCATCCAGTGTACGCCGTACGGGCCTCCGTTGCGGTCTGTTGCTTTGAGAGTGGAGGGAAGTGTTTTCCAACTGCTCACGGCAACGTGAGAGGTGAAGTTTCCCACTTTGGGGACTCTGTAGAGACATCCATCGAACGGTGTGGTGGGCGAAGTGTAACGCTTCTCGAGAGGGGAAGCATCGGTAAGAACAGCAAGGCCAGCGATACTGGCCAAGCAAAGGGAAAAAGATAAAGAGTAATGCATGATTCTGGAGCAAAAGACAATGAAAATGGTCTGATACTGCTTGCTGAGAGAAATGCTGCAAGTCTCCTGTGGTGCTACAACATGGTTCTTATACTCTCTACTCCTTGTAAGCAGCCATGATATGAAAGCCTGTGTATACAAGCGATTCTAGCCGATCATGGCCAAGCTCATAGTCTAATCGTTATTAGCTTTCTAGGTTCTCGCTCACCCCATAAGCAACATTCGTGCATTCGGCATACTACTGCTCGGGACTTGTCAGAGGCTTTGCAGTAGTATCTCAGTGGGCGCTCGCTTGGGCGACGTAGTGAGGTGGCCGGCATTCACGAGGTACGTTAGACGTTGTTCAGAATCAAGGCCAATGCTGCTTTGGAAAACGGCCGACGCGTCTTTGGGCGTTTCGCGTCGGCGCCATCACATATCAAGGATACGAGATGCGGAAGACTCGAGTCTCGAGCTCGACAAGTGGATTTTGCAATCTATTTCATCCATCTGTTGGGCCATAGAGGCTTTCGGCATGAGTCGTATTAGTGGCATGGTGTGCAGTAGGAGGATGCGTGCATCACGCGTGTGAGATTTGGAGCTTCAAGAATCGCACCGCTCACCGCCTTTCGGTCTCGGCACTCCGCTTCATACACCTTTCTCGTGGCCCTAAACCATTCACTCCGATATTGCTTTCTCTGCTCATAACCCATTGGTTTGTTTTATGGTTTCATCAGCCTCCTCTTCAGACTGACTTTTATGGTTCGTCTGCCATATCTGCGTCCGAGGCTATACTCGAATCCTTGAACTCGTTTGTCCATTCTCAGGATCCGACTTCTCACATGAGTCTACGGGCAAATTCAAGAATACCGCGAAACGACCCAAACACGTTCCCCAGTTTTCACACAGCATCTTATGATCTGAGCATGTTGCATCTCAGCGCGGGGTCATCTCCCCATCTGCCAGTCGAAGTGGCCCTGGAGACCTGAGGGCAGTGCACGTAATGAGAGCTTTGCAGGTACGGAGTGCGCGGACTTTCAAATGACTACCAAGTTGCGCCGAGTGCCAAAGTCTTGGGGGCCCGTTATAACTGACAGATATCATAGACGAAGACAGAACACTCGAGGGGTCAAGGTTTGCTTCCCCTGACTTGTTTCTAAACAAAGACCACGATAGATGTCGCAAGCATCTGACAGAACCAAATAGGGAAATTGGATATCGAAATCTTCTTTTAGACCATGACAATGACGATGGTTGGCATGTACAGATTAGATGAAAGGTGATGCCGAGCCACGCGGCTATGTACAGCGACAGCGAGAGTGAGCAACGAGGTTCGCAGTAAGCGAGACCGGATGGAGAAGGAGATCCCTGGGAAAGTTAAAACGGTAGCAGGCACGCACCTTTCCCCGGCCAAGGACCCCTGGAAAGCGTTTGGGAACAGGACCTTTGTGGTGCTCCGCCTCGATTGTCGCTCGACCTTTGCGCCTGGCCGCTATCTCGCACATCACAGCCTCACGAATTCTTGTTGTTTATAAGATTGTATATATACCGGGATCGTTGTCGCAAAGTGTTGGTTGCAGTTTCCATACAGTCAGCACAACATCGAGCAAGGTTGTTTCCTTCTTAGCGGAGCTGAAACAACAGCCACGACACGCCCGTCGCACCCTCCATCCTTGGCTTTCTTTGCCTAGGTGGACCTGAAGCGCTGTAGCAATCAACCGCCTCAGCGGCAAACCAGCCTTTTGCACAAACACGACCACTCTCGCTCGCTTTCCCGACCTCTCAGCTTCGCTCTCGTTGGTCTCTTGGTCGTGTGGTCTCCTCGTCCCCCTCCTCACCGCACGCGACACACCGCCCCGATCGAGTCTCGGCCCACCGGTCCGCCTTTGTCACGCTCACGGTCCACCCTCACTCCCTGCATCAACGCGACTCCTGTCCAACGCATCAGCCCAACACCGACCGCATCCAAATATTCCTAGGCCGCTGCCGAGCGGCCTCCGACCGTCATCATTAACAACCACAAGAAAAAGACCTCTCTTCTGGGAGGTCAGGGTTTCTCAAACAGCTCCTACATACCACTCGATCGCGACACCAGCCCTTTCCCTGCTGGAGGATACCATGATCGCGAGGGACTCACTGGCCCAGCTTCTTCTAGACAATCCACCACCAGTCGCATCATGTACATGCCCAGCTCAAGATGGACGTGGACGTTCCTGATGATCGCTCTTTGTCAAGCCGCCATCGGTCTGGGTCTTGAAGGGTGTGTTGCCGCTTTCTGTATGTTTACGGTCTTTCCCTCACTGACACGTGCCGCAGCTATGTCTTTGCCAAATTCCAGATCTCGCTCAATCCTGAAGCACGAAAGACGACACAGTCGCGGACCATTCCCACGTATCTCGCCTTGTTCATTTTTGGGTTCATCTACCAACTCGCGCTCGTCTGGGATGCTTTGCGGCTCAAGAACACGATTCAAGTCATTGGACTTTGTCTTTACAACCTGGGTCTTCTCATATACGCGACCGTCCAGTACGACCAGATTGATCGCGCAGTTCAGGTCTTGAATCAGGCTGCAGAGATCGAACCCAGTTTCGGACACAATGTAAAGCCTTTCCTGATCGCAGTACCCTGCGTTCTTGCGCTGGGTACGATAGCATTCAGTTTCGTGGCGTGGAAGCTGTATGACGAATTTGCCTGGACAATTTACAAACACATCTCGGCAGACTTGCGCTTGAAGCGACGTTACCTCGTTTACCAGGTAACTTGGTCACACATCCAACTGAACTTGCTGAACATGGACTAATGTGGAACAGATCTACATTGCCCTGCTCAAGTTCGACTTTTTCTTCTTCCTCGGATTTACGGTGCAATTCGTCGTGGTTGTTCGCGAGCATACTTCTAACATCGAGTTCGCACTCACCATTGCGGCCATTCCCGTCACCATCGCCATCTTGCTTGCGGCTGCATGGTTTACCAGGCGCGAATCTACATTGGGAATGTGTAGCACGATCGTGCTCTATTTCGCGGCCATGGCTTACTTCCTTTTCAAGCTCGTACGCATGTATGATTCGAGCAACCCGGAAAGAGTGGAGGATTACGAACCTGCGCGCAAGAGTTTGACGACTTTCGCAGTCATCACGCTCCTGCTGTTGATCATGACTATCATCAATTGCGCATGGTGTACGGCAAACTTCAACAAAGGATTGAAACCGCACATTCAACGACGGAGAGTGATTGGAGACGAGGACAAGGGTTATCCGTACGAGAGACGGCATAATTCTCTAGGTGGAGCACATGCGATGGGAGCAGTTCCGTCGAGGATGACGATTGACTGATTGATTCGACCCTTCTGGCAAGAGTAGAGACAAGACCAACGACGTTTCGGCTGGGCCGGAACGAATGGCATGCCCATCGCATAGACGACCTTTTTCGATATCCCACGGGTGTCAGGCCGAGGGTTCAACAAGCACCTGCCTTTCATCACGGCGTTTTGTTTTTATATTTCTTCTAGTCCTTTTAGTTGCTCGATGTTCTGTAGCACGACTTGGATGGAAAAGCACCATCTCAACCGTGACTTCTTAGCGTACATGTGTAGATAGGCCAGATCCTGTTCTCTCCTGCAACGAATACTGTTCTCCCCGATGTAATTGTGTGTACCTGTGGTAGGCAATAATCAATGCATCAAAATCATGATACACCGTAGAGCAAGGGCTGTTGGTGGCTTAGCTCCATCTTGCTGCCGTGCCACAGCCACAATGACGCGCGCGGGGTCGAGGTGCAGCATCATGGATGCTAAACAAAAGCCCAAGACATCCGCTCCGAAACTGTAGCAAGAAGTGTCCGACACTTTGAAATATTCAAATAACAGAAATTACACGACATGGCGGAACAAAAGTCGCCGAGCGTGACCATGTCAGAGATCCCATCGAACATGGTTGCTCAAGCTGCAGCTGCTGCGAGGGCGAATGCCGAAGAAGACAACATCCTCCATCCCTCAAGGACGGCCGAATACCTGAATCCGAACAGCTCAGATGAGAACCTGCCACCCCCAGCATACGGCGACGAATACGGTCATGTCACCAGCCAGGATCCCGGACTGGGCAGCAAGGCCACCTTACGTTCCGACGGACGAGTCAACATCAACATCAACCAGACTTCTCGCCAACTCTCGAGCTTGCTCGTACCTGCCTTGAG
This sequence comes from Aureobasidium namibiae CBS 147.97, assembly GCF_000721765.1. Classification (NCBI taxonomy): domain Eukaryota; kingdom Fungi; phylum Ascomycota; class Dothideomycetes; order Dothideales; family Saccotheciaceae; genus Aureobasidium; species Aureobasidium namibiae. Next base: position 143,584 of record NW_013581181.1, on the reverse strand, counting down.
GAGTCAACTCGATCTCGTCGACACCACTCAAGTCCCCCCACCATACATTCCTACATCGCTCGGTGGAGCTCCTGGTCAACCTCCGCCACCACCTCTCAACGTAGTCATCCATGTCGTTGGTTCAAGAGGAGATGTGCAGCCCTTTGTTGCTCTGGGAAAAGTGCTAAAGGATCAATACGGCCATCGTGTCCGTCTGGCAACACATCCTGTCTTCAGAGACTTTGTCACAGAGAACGGTCTTGAGTTCTTCAACATCGGAGGAGATCCCTCTGAACTCATGGCTTTCATGGTCAAAAACCCTGGATTGATGCCCGGATTTGACGTCATGAGGAGAGGTGACATCGGAAAAAGACGGAAGGAGATTGGCACAATGATCACGGGATGTTGGAGGAGTTGTATTGAGTCTGGTGATGGTACAGGTATCGCCGTCAACGACAATACAACCGAAGAATGGATGCGTAACACCGATGCCTCGGTCAAGCCCTTCATCGCCGACGCCATCATTGCAAACCCGCCTTCGTTTGCTCACATTCATTGTGCCGAGAAGCTAGGATGTCCTCTACATATGATGTTCACCATGCCATACTCTCCCACACAGGCCTTCCCTCATCCCCTGGCCAACATTCAGTCGACAAATGCCGATGCAAACCTCACCAACTTCATCAGTTACACCCTTGTAGAGATGTTGACATGGCAAGGTCTAGGCGATGTTATCAACAGGTTCAGAGTAAAGGATCTGTCTCTGGATCCCATCAGTTTGATCTGGGCTCCGGGTATGCTGACAAGATTGCGCGTCCCATACACCTACTGCTGGTCTCCTGCTCTGATCCCTAAACCGAAAGACTGGGGTAACCAGATATCCATCGCTGGCTTTTACTTCCTCTCTCTAGCTTCAAACTTCACACCTCCCCCTGATCTCAAAGCCTTCTTGGATGCTGGACCGCCGCCTGTGTACATTGGCTTCGGCTCCATCGTTCTTGACGATCCTGACGGCATGACCAAGCTCATTTTCGATGCTGTCCGCAAAACCGGTCAACGTGCCCTGGTCTCTAAGGGATGGGGTGGTTTTGGTGCTGACGAAATGGGTATCCCAGAGGGTGTGTTCATGCTTGGTAATGTGCCTCATGACTGGTTGTTCAAAAACGTGTCTGCAGTCGTCCACCATGGAGGTGCGGGAACAACTGCTGCGGGTATAGCATGTGGTGTGCCAACCGTCGTCGTTCCGTTCTTCGGAGACCAGCCTTTCTGGGGTGCCATGGTTGCCAAAGCTGGAGCCGGTCCAGATCCAATCAATCACAAGGATCTCACTACCGACAATCTAGCCGAAGCCATCAACAAGGCACTCGAGCCGGCTACTAGAGAAAGAGCTCAAGATCTCGCCAACAGTATCAGCCATGAGAACGGTACTGCGTCTGGTGCACAGAGCTTTCACCAATTCCTCGAGGTCGACAAGATGAGGTGTAGCATAGCACCCAGCAAGGCAGCCGTCTGGCGTCTCAAGAGGACGGAGGTCCGTCTGAGTGCTCTCGCAGCGTGCACCTTGGCAACCGAAGGATTACTCGACTTCAAGGATTTGAAACTCTACCGCCCGAGAGAGTACGAAGCCGATGAGGGACCCCCAGAGCCCATCTCTGGTGGCGCAGGCGCTCTCACTGGCACAATTAGTACCATGATGATGGGCGTTGCCGATTTCCCTGTCGCTGCATTAAAGGCGTTGAGAATCCACCCTGACGCTGTACCCAAGAAGACCGCAACCGACCCCCAGTCTATTTCTCAGGAGACTCCCTCCGAACAACAGTCTAGTGAGTCCGGATCTTCCAATAGAGATTTGGCTGTCTCTACTTCAAACAGACCTACTTCGCCTGGTCGTGGTGCTAGCGCAGGCGGGTCCTTCAATCTCGACGAGTCATTTGCGAAGATGGGTTCCCCTCATCTCACTGCTGAGGGCAGTACCGATGGAGAGAAGCGCAGTCGGTCCTCCTCGTTAGCTGCCGCACTCCAAGGTCGTCTGGGTAGCCAATTACATTGTCGTTCGGGTTCTCGTAGCGGTTCCACATCCAGATCTTCGAGTCCTCACAGAACAAACACCACGCAATCACAATCATCCACGCAGACCCAGTCGCAGGGTGGCGAGACAAATATACGAGAAGTCATTGATGCCGCCTTTGGAACCAGCAAAGGCGTTTCTAGAATTGTTGGAGCTGGCTTCAAATCGCCAATGGACTTTACTCACGCTCTTGCAAAAGGTTTCCATAACGCACCGAAGCTCTACGGAGATGAGTCAGTCAGAAAGCCCGACAAGATTACCGATTTCAGATCTGGACTTCGAGCAGCCACTAAAGAGTTTGGCTTTGGTATGTTCGATGGTATTACTGGACTCGTCACGCAGCCCATGGAAGGTGCAAAGAAAGAAGGTGCTGCCGGATTCATCAAGGGTTTCGGCAAGGGTATTGGTGGCATAGTCCTCAAACCTGGCGCAGCCATCTTTGGCATTCCAGCTTACACCATGAAGGGTGTCTACAAGGAGCTTCAGAACATCTCAGGATCTTCTGTCCAGAATTACATCATTGCAGCTCGCACAGCACAAGGTTACGATGAATGGCACAGATCGAGTGCTCAGGAGCGCCAGGAGATCATCAGACGCTGGAAGGTAGTTGAGTCCGAGGTCAAGAAGAAGAGATTTATCCATGAACAGTTCCAAGATATGCTCAAAAAGCAATGGGAAGGTGGAAAACCTGATGCTGGTGTCGGTAACGACGGTCAAGCCAGAGGTTCGCGTTCTTTCTTGGGCATCCGTCCTCGATCGCGTGCTAACTCGCGTGCAGCAAGGAGAAACGAAGCCACGACTCCGACTGTCGAAGTTACACAGCATGGCGAGCCTCCCAAATATGAGGATTTGCAATATACACGTGGTGCCAGCGGAAGTGAATTGGAGAGGGCTATCCAGTCATCCGTTGCTGATACCAGCCGTGGAGATCCAGAGCAAGATGCCATGATCGAGCGCGCAATCCGTGCCAGCATCGCCGAACTAGCATCTGGACAGCAATCCCTAGGCACCGCCACCGACCCAGATGACGAAGACGAGATTCTCCGCAAAGCAATCGCAGCCAGCATGTTGGAACACAATGGCCAGCGTCCACCAGCATATGATGACACCTCATCCTCCGAGCACGACGAAGAACTCGCAGCTGCACTCAAAGCCAGTCTCGCAAACTCCTCTGCTCATCAAGATAAACGCCAAAAGCACTCTACAGACAGCGAATGGGATACCAATTCCAACTCTGCAGACGATGAGGAATACCGCCTGGCTGTCAAAGCATCACAAGACCAGCATTCTTCACAGCAGCACCATGACGATGATACAGAATTGCAAAGAGCAATCAGCCAGAGTCAAGAAACTCACAAAGCTTCAACTAGTGCCGAGGAAGAGGAAAGAGTGGTGTTGGAGTATGTGAAGAAGCAGAGCTTGTTGGAGGAGGAACATCGAAAGAAGCTCGGGGGCAAGGGAAAAGGCAAGGTGGAAGAGCCAGAGGGGAAGGACGAAGAAGATGACGAGGAGTTTAAGAGGGCGGTGGAGGAGAGTTTGAGGCAGGAGGGGAAGAATGGAGGCAGAGCTTGATGAGATATGATTTGATGAAGATATAGCACGATACCCCTTTTTTTCTTTTTGTTTCTTATGGTACACGGATTTTTCTCCACGTTCTTTGCAAGTTTTCTGTCTCTTGTCTACCTTCCCTTACTTTCTGTGCAAGTGTCCGCTCATGCCCGAGTGTTTCAGGAGAGTAACCTTCCTCAAGCGGTGGCTTCCACACAAAAGAAGTTTATTGTGCCGGGATAAGCGGTTTTGGACAGGAAGGACTGCCCCTTGTTGACTGCCGAGGATCTTGGCAATTTGCATTCGGCTCTATACGCAAGGACTGACTCGATCCTTGACTGACTGGTTGCCGTGATTGGATATAGAAGTATCGCTCAAATGTAGAGTTAGCCTCCAGATAAGCAGTATTAAACAGATCGCAGGGTCAAGGGTAAGACTGAATCGATTGATGTCCTCGCGGCATGCTCGAGCTGCGCGAGGTTCATGTGAATTGGACCCTGTAACGGTTCTCCTCCATCGAGTGGTGAAGTTAGAATAAGGCTGAGAAATCGAGTCAGTCGTGGCTGAACTCAACTGGAAACATGCTTTACGACACGCTGCACGTTGCAAACGCAGTGTTTGAGAGATCATAAAGCTGATTGGAACGAGGAGTCAGAGAAGCAGGAGATGCGCCCGAACAAGCCCGGGAGATTTGTTGTCATGAAGGTAAGCAGAGGTAGTTGATTGCCATAACGAAAAGTGAGGAACGATCCGCAGTCTGCATGTTGCTCTAGGCAAGAATGGTAAGTAGACAAGATGAAACACATGATCGACAGACTCTCAGACTCTAACCACGCAATTGAACGGCGCAATCCCATAAATACGAAGGTTGGTTGGTTACTCCTGAAGAGGGCAGTGCCAAACGAATGGCTGAGCTTGAAATGACTTTTGGCCGGTCTCTAAGGCAGTTTGTTCAACGGACGAATAGATCGACAGAGACGGCGGTGAAAGCGCGGCATTATCGTTGCACCAATTCTCCGTACTGACTACGTGCACGGAGAAGAGAGGACACTAGGCAGCCTAAAACTGGATGACAGCTCGTATCTAGGAGTCTCGAAGCACGCATGTTGCACGTTCACTCGATCAACAAGTCAGTCTCTTGATGGAAAGAACGAGACGCCTAACAAGGAGTCTCGAAAACGTGCAAAAGTTGGGATGCATGTCTCCACATGCAAGACCCTGAGATAAGATGCATTGACGAAAACGAAGGTGGTCCAAGCTCGGATCTCGATGTCAGTTGTTCTTGTGGTCCACAAGATGGATCGAAAGGCGAGTCTTGATTTGTCTTTTTGAGAAGTCTGTTGTCTTTTGTGGACCGCTTTGAAGAGACTGAATCAGGCATTGAAGGTAGAGGCATGGATGGCGGGGCTGGAAAGCAAAGTAGTTAAGGTCTTGGCAGTAGCTGCTTCTGCGTATTGTCTAGTGGGGAGAATACGAGAAGTTATCGATGGGACGTCGCCTGAGGCGCAGGATGGCGAGTGGGAGCAGACAAAGAGAGACGGAAGAATTGTCGAAAGACGGTCGAATGGTGGTAAATTTAGCTAGCTAAGAGGGTCTTTCCGGCTCGCGTGGTGAATAGCGGCTGCCTGTTAAGCATGGGCATTTCAGAGTTTGTTTTCGGCACCTCTTTGTTTAGAGAGGGCCAACATGCTCTCCTTCTTGACTTTCGCTTATCAAGTTGCTTCTATCGATCGCGAAATCATTGTCATTAGAAGGATCCAAAGCAGCTGCAGCAGCCCCAAGCAGTGTTTTTGGTCTCTCGTGTCGGATTGGTTGCTATTGGACGGCGAGGCTTTCTCGACGATCACTAAATTAGCGCGCTTGTTACCGACCCTTGAGGCTTCTGCTGGCTGTCGAAGCCCTTGTCTCCTTCCACAACCTGCCACATCAGCGACTTGTCTACAATCTCAAGGGGCCAACACCCTCGACCCAGGCTTTACTCTTTGATGCGAATCTAGCATCGACCTCCGTCTCGGGCTTCCCGGAGCCGTCACCAAGGCCCTCAGCACCTGTTGGAGCACTTCGCGTCTCCACACATCCCTGGACACTGTACAGACGGCCTGCGCCTCCATACCGTTCATGCGCGTCGACCATTTACACCTGACCCAACAACCGCCCATCATGGCCGAAGAGGACTCGTACGCAGCTCTTGCTGCCATCATCTCCAACCTTGGCAAACAATATACCCCTGCCCACGATGACTTCAACAGCCGCGTCGCTGCCAACAGCGTCGAATCGAACCGAACTCCCTTGCCTGGCGCTGACTCCGATGCCAAACAACAACTCGAGCGCGAGGTCGCTGCTCTGGCCAGCCGCGTACAATACCTTGAGAACAGGGTCGCTTCTTCGGCCTCGACCGTCTACCCCATCACTCCCAACGAGCCTTTGCAATCTGCTTTCTCGACAGACAGCTCCCCCACAGCTGCCCGTGTCCTATCTTCACGGCCTCGCTCTGCATCTTTGGTGAACAGTCTTCTGGCCAAGTCGGAGAGTCCCAAGGGCACTGCCGTACCGCGTCAGCTGACCGAAGAAGAGCTTGGAGTCCTTCGTGACCACGTCGATCGCCAAAGCGAAGAAATCAAGGCCCAGAGAGAATACATCGACAGCATCAACGAGACGCTGCAACAGCAGCGTCAGGCCACCGAGCAGGCTCTCGGCGGTATCGAGAGCTCTATGGATGATGTCGAGACTCTCAAGCGTGAGCTGTCTAAGAATCAACAAATCAACGCAACCTACCAAAAAGTCCTCCGCGAGATTGGCAGCATTGTCACTGCCGTCGCCAATGGCGATCTGAGCAAGAAGGTGCTCATCAGCGCCAAAGAGCGTGATCCCGAGATTGCTACCTTCAAACGCACAATCAACAAGATGGTCGACCAACTACAAGATTTCGCCAGTCAAGTAACACACCTCGCTCGTGAGGTCGGTACCGAGGGAAGACTCGGAGGACAAGCTGTCTTGCCTGGTGTCAGTGGCATCTGGGCTGAACTTACTCAAAACGGTATGCACCCTCTCCTCCACCGTCTGATTATCCAACGACTGACCACCTGCAGTAAACATAATGGCCGACAATTTGACCAACCAAGTACGAGAAATCGCCGTCGTTACCACCGCAGTCGCTCAGGGCGATCTCAGTCGCAAGATTCAACGTCCCGCTCGTGGTGAAATACTACAACTCCAACAGACTATCAACGGTATGGTCGATCAATTGCGCACCTTTGCAACAGAAGTCACCCGCGTGTCTCGCGATGTCGGTACCGAGGGTGTACTCGGAGGTCAAGCCCAGATTGAGGGTGTTCAGGGCATGTGGAATGACCTGACTGTCAATGTCAACGCCATGGCCAACAATCTCACCACCCAAGTACGAGATATTGCCGAGGTCACCACAGCCGTCGCACGAGGTGATCTCACGCAAAAAGTCAAGGCCGAGTGCAAGGGCGAAATCCTGGAGCTCAAGTCAACCATCAACTCCATGGTCGACCAACTCAGGCAATTCGCTCACGAAGTCACAAAAATCGCTAGAGAAGTCGGAACAGAAGGAAGACTTGGTGGGCAAGCAACTGTACATGGAGTCGAAGGCACATGGAAAGACCTCACCGAAAACGTCAACGGCATGGCCAACAACCTCACCACTCAAGTGCGTGAGATTGCTCATGTTACAAAGGCTGTTGCCAGAGGTGATCTCAGCAAAAAGGTTGGAGCCGAGGTCAAGGGTGAAATTCTCGAATTGAAGGTTACCATCAACACGATGGTTGACCGTCTGAGCACCTTTGCCTTCGAGGTCAGCAAGGTAGCAAGAGAAGTCGGTACCGAAGGTGTACTGGGTGGCCAAGCTCAAGTCGAGAACGTCGAAGGCAAATGGAAGGACTTGACTGACAACGTCAACACCATGGCCAACAACCTGACTAACCAAGTCCGCAACATCTCCGATGTTACACAGGCTATTGCTCGCGGAGACATGACCCAAGTCATCAAGGTTCATGCGCAAGGAGAAATTCTGCTCTTGAAGAACACCATCAACGACATGGTTGGCCGTCTCGACAACTGGTCTCTTGCCGTCAAGCGTGTCGCTCGCGACGTCGGTGTCGACGGTAAAATGGGTGGTCAAGCTGAAGTTGAAGGAATTTCTGGTCGCTGGAAGGAAATCACTTCCGACGTCAACACCATGGCTCAAAATCTGACTTCCCAAGTCCGAGCATTTGGTGACATCACGAATGCTGCCATGGACGGCGATTTCACCAAGATGATCACTGTCGAAGCATCGGGTGAGATGAACGAGCTCAAGAACAAGATCAACAAGATGGTTACTGGGCTGCGTGAAAGTATCCAAAAGAACACTGCTGCAAGAGAAGCCGCTGAACTGGCCAACAAGACCAAGTCAGAGTTCCTCGCCAACATGTCTCACGAGATCAGAACTCCCATGAACGGTATCATCGGCATGACTCAACTCACCCTTGACACTGATTTGAACCAAAATCAGCGAGAGATGCTCAACCTGGTATTCAACCTGGCTAACAGTCTGCTGACCATCATTGACGACATTCTCGACATTTCAAAGATCGAAGCCAACCGTATGGTTGTCGAGGAGATTCCATTCTCTCTTCGTGGCCAAGTCTTCAATGGTCTCAAGGGTCTGGCAGTCAAGGCCAACGAGAAGCACTTGGATCTCGCCTACTATGTGGACAGCTCAGTACCAGACTACGTCATCGGAGACTCGTTCAGACTGCGTCAAATCATTTTGAATCTGGTTGGCAATGCCATCAAGTTCACCGACAAGGGCGAAGTCAGAATTTCCATCTCCGCGGCAGACCAGCTTGGATGCGAGGATGGTGAATATGCAGTCCAGTTTGCCGTTCGTGATACTGGCATCGGTATACCGAGCAACAAGCTTGATCTCATCTTCGATACCTTCCAGCAAGCAGATGGATCAACCACGCGCCGTTTCGGAGGCACCGGTCTCGGCTTGTCCATTTCAAGAAGACTTGTTTCGCTCATGAATGGAAGGATGTGGGTGGAATCCGACTTTGGTCAAGGCAGTTGCTTCTACTTTACTGTCAAGTTCAAGGTCGGCGATCCAGATGTTGCGGCCATCGACAAGCAGCTCAGAGCTTATCGCAAGCACCATGTGCTCTTCATCGACACTGGTAAGACTGGTTGTTCCGAAGAGATTGCGCAGCACCTGGTCAACCTTCAGCTGATGCCTATGGTCGTCCACACCGAGGCGGAAGTGCCTTCGCCACAGGCAGCCATCGCCGCTGGAAAGGCTTACGACTGTATTCTTGTTGATTCCAGGGAGACCGCTCGCAAACTTCGCAACGTTGAGGACTTTAAGTACATCCCCATCGTCATGCTTGCTCCTGTCATCAGCATGAGTTTCAAGTCTGCACTTGAGGACGGTATCGCGAGCTACATGACCACGCCTTGTCTGTCCATCGATCTGGGCAATGCGCTCATCCCGGCATTGGAGGGACGCGCAGCACCAACATCTGCCGATCCGTCCATGAAATTCGACATTCTACTCGCGGAGGATAATGCTGTCAATCAAAGACTGGCTGTCAGAATTCTGCAGAAGCACCATCATACAGTCACCGTGGCCAACAACGGTCTCGAAGCATTCGAAGCCATCAAGAAGAAGCGCTACGATGTTGTGCTTATGGATGTGCAAATGCCTATCATGGGAGGTTTCGAAGCTACTGCCAACATTCGTCAATACGAGCGCGAGAACCAGCTCACCCGCTCGCCTATTATCGCTCTCACTGCACACGCCATGTTGGGAGATCGCGAGAAGTGTATTCAAGCCCAGATGGACGAGTATCTCTCCAAGCCTCTGAAGCCTAACCAGCTCATTCAGACGTTACTCAAGTGTGCGACCATGGGGGGAGCATTGCTCGAACGCAACAAGGACCAGAGGATGACTCTCACTCAAGGTGACGATGGCAAGCAAGAGGATAGCACAGGCAGCAGCAGCAAAGTCAGCACACCCAGGAGACCGATCTTGGATATTCGTGGATACACAGACTCGCCGACCAACCCGACCAAGAGTCCTTCGATTGTGACGGCAGACCTCTCCGACCCCATTGAGCGGGTAAGTGTTTCTGTATCCACTCATATGTGGACATTATGCTAACAGTGTAACCTTGTAGGAAATGCTCATGCGATCCAACAGCTCTTGATTGTGGAGATGAGAGGCTCTGTTCACTTTTTTATATGGCGCGGCGTTAGATCTGTTCTTCGAGTTTTCAACAGGCGTTTGACGAAGGGGAGAGAATCATTGTGCTCTTGATTGAGAGAGAGAGATAGTTATGTGTGGTGTTACTCGGGAATCTTGCATATTTCGTTCTTGTTCATCGCCGGCGCATTGTCATCACCTCGCTTGTTTTTCTTCTCTTATACCCCATCGCATACGGGTCTTTTCACAGGACCACCACAAATCTATCAGCGAGTCTTTGCAACAATAAAACATCTATTACAAACACTGGATATCATACTTCGTTGACTCTGATTCGCTATACTCAGCGAGCGTCTCTTGGCAGTGGCTTAGCTACACACTCAGAGCTATTGCACCAAAGCTTAAGATCTATTTCATTGTGTTCACCGTAGAAGTACGACAAGTCGTTCTAAAGATGCATATATATGATCAAGTGCATAATGCTTGCACAAATGCATAATTTTGATAAATTCTATCGAATCTCGCGGACCGTCACATGCCTCCCGGCCTTGAACCAATGTCAAAATGTCACGACTGCAGACCCGGACAGCGAATTCAGAATCCTCGATATGGCGCGATCTTCCCGAAAACACGTTTCGTCAACACCTGGTAGACCTTGAGAAAATCACAAACTCGGTGCCAGTCGAACCACAGACTTTTCCTCTTGTTCAAAGTGATGAACTGAAGGAAATTTACACTTTGCCATTGAGTGTAGAGCAGCAAGTTGCAGATGATTTTGCATTCTTGGCTGCCATCGAAGAAGGAGCACAGAGTGTTGCGGCTGTGTGTTTGGAAGAGCATCTTCAACCAGCTCGACTGACAGTACGGTTTGCGGCGCTGGACCTCTCGCTGAACGATCAGGTCAGGGATGCGCTGAACGCAATCACGCACACCCTCAGTACAGTATCCGAGGTCGATGATACAGCACGCACAGAAGAGTTGTTTTCACAAATCGTGGACTTGCATTTCCGAAGACTGCTCGCACGGCTGAGATCGACCAAGTGGGAGAAGCCAAAGTATCTGTCTAAACAACACAAGAAGCCTCTTTGGCAGGACTTTACGAATCTTCTCCATCGGGTACAATTCGTTTATACCAAGAAGGAAGCGGTGTTGAGACGTTCGGTGGAAGCTCAAGTGCAGCAACTCGCTGCCATCTATGAAAGCTTCGAGGCAGTCGAAGCAGCATCTCAGGAGGAGCAACGCCATCCTCACGCACTGATCAAAGCGAGTTACGGGTTCTGCAAAACAAGGGATATCGCAGACTTTGCACAACGATTGGAAAACAGCATCACTGCATCGCCGACGCCCAAAGTTGCTTCTGCCATCAAGTGTCTGCGTCAAGTAGAGAAAATCGGGGCATACTGGCGCGTCACCACATCTTTGATTGCACACAGTATACGGTATCCAACTTTGTTTGGGTCAAATCTGCAACTGGCATTCTTGACGCCATATGAGGCTGTGGCTACAGATATCGGACACGAGGCTTGGGCGAAATCATGCCATGTACACGCAGAAGTGCAATTGGCTGTGCACTACGACTTGATCTCTCAACACAACACGCCTTCAACATCTACATACCTCACTCCCCGAGTGATAGGGACATCGAAATGGCTTTGCTATCTCTGCTGGAGGTTTTTAATTGCTCATGGGGGCTTTGCTGTGGTAAACACGCATGGGAGATTGTATGATCAGTGGACGATACCGGACTTGGAGGACTATGGGGATGAGATGTGTAGGAGGTATCGTGGTATTGTGAGGGATATTGATGCTGAGGTTGTTAGGGAGATGGGGGAGACTGGGCATGAAGAGGCAGAGTCGATGGTGAGGTGGCGGGCTGAGCCCATGACGAGTAGGCAGAATCTGTTGGATGTGGACGGAAAATGCTGAGGATTGGATCTTCTAGATATCAGTGTGCACACGAGTTGCATCAAGAGGGAGTGAAGGCGGTGAGAGCGGCAGTCGGAGGTCGGAGTTTGGACGCATCGACAATGACGACGATCAAACCGAAAGCACCTTCCATCAGTACAAACACACCAACCACAAACATTCACTTATACGATCGCGCTTCCCTCATTCGACTTTTTCTCCACATCAGATCAGCATCCTGAAGTTCAAACCCATCGACACATCACACCGCTCACCATGGAACAAAGCCGAGCAATCAACGCGCTGGCACCTTTCCTCGCTCTGTCAAAATCGGCCACATCAGCTCGCGCGGCTGCCGATTTGGTCACCCAGGCTACCTCAGCCACTCACACCTACGTCTTTGGCGAGCTGCTCCAGACGCCAAACATTCAGAGTCTGCGCGACGATGCTCAATACCGTAACCACTACACGCTGCTCGAGCTATTCGCCTGGGGAACCTGGGCTGAATATCAGAGTAAGTTTCCTCCTCTAGTCTCCTCACTGCATACCAAAGACTAACGCAGTTTCAACAACAGCTCTAGCCTCAACATTGCCCTCGCTGTCAGCAGTCCAACAACATAAACTCCAACTTCTCACCCTCCTCACCCTCGCCGCAAACACAACACCCACCACCCCACTCACATACGCAAACCTGCAATCTGCACTGTCTCTCGACTCGCCTTTGGCCCTCGAACGCCTAGTCACCGACGCCATCTACGCAGACCTCCTCACCGCCACCTTGAACCCCGCACAAGGCATCGTCGCCATCAGCAGTGTTGCCGCCCTACGCGATCTCAACCCTGGCAGTGTAACGCGCATGATGGCATCCCTGGATACATGGAGCAACACATGCGACGATGTGCTCAAAGAGTTGGAGGCGCAGATGAAGAGCGTGATGGATGCTGCCGAGAAGAGGTCTCACGAGGAGGCTGTGCGTGCGGAGCAAGTACAAAGGGCTGAGGGTTTGCCAGGTAAGGATCAGGTGGTTGAGATTGATGCTATGGAGGTGGATGATGGTGGTCAGAAGAGTGGTGGAAAGAAGAGAGGTTTGGGAGGTCTGGGTTTGAAAAAGAGATGAAGCATGAGGCCACAGAAGAAGAACTGCATCGCATTTGCTGGGGATTGAGGAGTCGGTAGAAGAGAAGGATGTGCCGGAGTTACAGCATCTCCACAGAACGGGGGGAGAGCAGTGGACGTTGCTCACTCACATCACGAAGAACACGAAACATATTTACCAAAACATACATCCTAAATAATCTGCACCTCTGGAACTGCAAGATGTACTTCTGACTCAAGTCTAGGCTTACAGCAGGTCAATCTCACGGCTCGACGAGAGTGAATGCTCCGGACTGTAACGGACACTCAAGACTGCTTCGACTCGTTACTTGGGCCTCCGAAGGTCTTCGGTGGAGACACCTCGTAAGCGGATGCGGGCCGATGCGGAGAGTCTTGATGGGCAGGAGCCGACATCGGAGAAGCTGTGGGCTCCCCACTGTCGTGTGGGAAAGTGTCTGGACGAAAGTTGGACTTGATCATCCACACTCATACAACAACACACACACACATCAACATGCCTTCATATAACATTGTCGTCTTTGGCGGTGAGTTCCAGCCGTATTGGGAGACAGAGAACCGAACCAGGCTGACTTCCGACAGGTGACCACTGCGGTCCTGAGGTACGACCGCACCTATGACATAACCGCTGTCCAAATTTACTAACACACAGTCGCACACAGGTTACAGCTGAGGCTATCAAGGTACACAGCCATGGACACGCAAAGGGACATGGACAGTGAACTCACGCGCCCCACAGATTCTCAAGGTCATCGAGAAGGAGGCCAAGGACATTTCCTTCAACTTCAACGAGCAACCGCTTGGTGGTGTACGTCTCCTCATGCAACCTTGTCCCTGACCAAAGCTGATCTTTTACAGGCCTCAATCGACGCACACGGCATCCCCCTTACCGACGAGGCTCTCAGCGCCGCAAAGTCGGCCGATGCCGTTCTTCTCGGTGCCATCGGTGGTCCTGTACGTTGTCCGGAAAACATGCTTGGCCTGGTCTGACAAGATACAACAGAAATGGGGAACTGGCGCAGTCCGCCCCGAACAGGGTCTTCTCAAGTTGCGCAAGGAGATGGGCACATTCGGCAACCTCAGACCCTGCTTCTTCGCCTCCGACTCGCTCGTCGAGGGCTCACCACTCAAGGCCGAAGTCTGCCGTGGCGTCAACATCAACATTGTCCGCGAACTGACCGGTGGCATCTACTTCGGCGACCGCACCGAGGACGACGGTTCGGGTTACGCCATGGACACCGAACCCTACTCGCGCCATGAGATTGAGCGCATCACTCGTCTCGCCGCCAACCTCGCTCTCGCCGAGAACCCCCCGGCTCCCGTCTGGAGTTTGGACAAAGCCAACGTGCTCGCCACCAGCAGACTGTGGAGAAAGGTCGTCACCGAGGTCATGGACAAGGAATTTCCTCAATTGCAGATTGGTCACCAGCTCATCGACAGCGCTGCCATGATCTTGGTCAAGAACCCTCGTGCTTTGAACGGTGTCGTTGTCACCAGCAACTTGTTTGGCGACATCATTTCCGACGAGGCTTCCGTCATCCCCGGCAGCTTGGGTCTGTTGCCCAGCGCTTCGCTCAGTGGTGTCCCTGACGGCAAGAGCAAGTGCAACGGTATTTACGAGCCCATCCACGGTATGTATGCCTCTCGACTTTTTCTGCTTCGACCCTTACTGATCATTTTTTGCGTAGGCTCCGCACCCGACATCTCCGGCAAGGGTATCGTCAACCCCGTCGCCATGCTCCTCTCAGTCGGCATGATGCTCAAGTACTCCCTCCAAGAGCCCGAACTCGCAAAGTCAGTCGACGAGGCCGTCAAGATTGTCATCGAGCAAGGAATCAAGACTGGCGACATTGGCGGCAAGGCAAAGACCGCAGAGGTCGGTGACGCCGTTGCCAGCGAGTTGGCCAAGCTGCTCAAAAAGTGAAAAAAGAGAAAACGTATATGCCACAATTTTATGAAAAACGAACACAACAAAAGGCAAGGATATAATAGTTCCGACTAAAACATTCGAAAAGAAAGGGAAAAAAAATCTTCCCTAGAACTCTCAACAAACAATCCCCCCGAGAGTTTTTGATGCCCCTAATGCCCAAAAGTGAAGAAGTGTACGTCTGCTAACAAACAAGGAAGAAAGAAGCCCGCTTAAGAAGATTGGAAGATGGAGAAGAAACGCCGCGCTGACCAAGAGAGTAAACATGAACTGATGGAAGCAATTATCATCAAGTTCAGAAAGTTTGCAAAAAAAGAAGAAAGTGGATAGTAAGAAGGGGGCGGCGGTCAAATAAGAAAGGGTGGAAAACAAGAAAAGGGTATAAGAAAAAGAACAGGCAAAGAAGGATGCAAAGAAGCAATGTACTCCAGAAAGAAGAAAGAGGAGAACACTGCTCAAGAATCAAGAAGAGCACAAGACAAGAATATCAACAAGCCGGACATAGGCCTTCCTAGTTGCTTCTGTCCTTGCCTCTCTTGCGGAACCAGTCCATCACTCGTCGAGCACCACCACTGCTGCCACCGTTGCCATGACCTTCATATGCGTCCCCAAACTTGCGGTTCTTCTGCAAAACCGCTTGTTGGCGATGTTGAGGCTTGGTCACGACAGGTTCAGTTTCGTTGAAACCGGCGGGATATTGCTGTCGTGGCGTTTGGGCGATCGACTCGGTGGCCTGTGACTCTGCAGATTGTGATGGTGTGTAAAAGTTGTCCTGTCTTGGTCGGCCAGCGCTGCTCTGCGGAGGAGTGAAGTTGTTGTACTGCTGTCCTTGTGGTTGTTGTCTGGACGACTGCTGCGGCTGAGGGAAACTAGGATCTTGCATCTTCGTAAGATCGGGAGCAGTTGCGCCGCGGACAGGTTGATGAGGCATCTTGCGGCGGCCATCTGCGTTAGTCTCCGGCATGACGGGGATACTGCTGCCGGTTGTACTCTGGCTGGGCGAACGGCTTCTACCTTGGCCAAATGCCATCACAGGAGATTGCTTGGACGCGGGACGACTGCGAGCATTAGCCTGAACAGAGGCACGTCTACTGCCATCAGCAGCTTCGGGTCCAGATGCGCCAGAGAAGCTCATCCTAGAGAACGACACAGGCAAGAAAGAGAATCTTCTTGACGAGCGAGGTCCAGCAGTTTCGCTGTTCTTGCGGTTATAGCCGAAGGAACGACGAGACGACTCGGTAGAAGGACGAGGAAGATCTTCACCAGAGTGAGGCATTGGGTTCTTCATGCTGACAGGGGGGTACATGCGCGATGACTTTTCCCTTTCTTGACGAGCATTGGCGATCTCTTGTGGAGTTGCCGATTGACGACGGGAATTAGTGCGGCCGAACAACTTTGTAGTGAAGCTTTCCATTGTGTTAGAACGTTTGTGTCCACGGACAGGTCTCTCTGCAGGCTGCTGAGGAACTGGCTGAGCATCGTTGGGCAGATACTGGCTGACTGGCCTTCCTGTGTAGGAGTTTCTCTTCGAGTTGTCCTGCGAGTTGGGGCCAGAGATGATGTATCCAGATCCAGAAGGCTTAGGTTGAGAGAAGCGGCCTTCTGCATTGGTAGCGGCAACAGTAGCCAAAGCAGGTTGACCATACGAGTTACCACGAGATGGCAGTCTTGAGCCACTGGTTGTGGGACGAGCGCCCGAAGTAGGGGAACCGACATTGAAGGAAGTCGAGTCGGTCACTGCACGTGGAGGCTCGCGGTTTGGACGGACTGGAGGCGACATGGCGGACTGAGTTGCGGGGCGCTGCTGAGAACGCTGAGAGCTGAGTGAAGGATCGTAAGATGCAGGGTTGGCGGCCACGGGGCCCGAAGCACTGTCTCCTCTTGCACGAGATCTTCCTTGAGATGAGAGAG
This sequence comes from Aureobasidium namibiae CBS 147.97, assembly GCF_000721765.1. Taxonomy (NCBI): domain Eukaryota; kingdom Fungi; phylum Ascomycota; class Dothideomycetes; order Dothideales; family Saccotheciaceae; genus Aureobasidium; species Aureobasidium namibiae. The sequence continues at coordinate 126,928 of NW_013581181.1, read as the reverse complement.
GTTGTGCCAGGACAGCACTGGTGGGCAAAGAGGTCGAGATGGGTGCTTGTCTTGCAGTCTGAGACTGAGGGGCAACGTACTCGACCTGAACGGTTCTACGCTTAGCATCGCGAGGTGTCTTGGACTCGGTCTCGGTGACAGGGGTGTTTTTGTTGCTAAGACCACCGACAACTGCAATCTGACTGGGTTTGGAAGGCTCCCTGACTGATGCACTGCGGGCGAGTGATGGTACGTCGTACTGGTCTTCGGTAGGAACGCCAGAGTCGACAATGTCGGCAGAGGTGGTTGTGGTACTTGTTATGAAACCGACAACATGGGCGTACTCGCTCAGCCAGCTGTGACGAGCAACCTCAAACAAGTCGGCACGCTTTCTCGGGTCGGGGACCAGGATTCTGCGCAGGAGATCGCGAGCATGAGGTGTGACATACTCGGGGAAGGTCAAGGGCGTCGAGACAATGTATTTGTACAAAAGGTTGATGTTATCGCCTTCTGGGTTGGCCGGATCGTCATCGAAAGGCAGGTATCCTGCAAGCATGGCATACTAGTCAAGGTTAGCTTACCACTGGATTACCGACGTGAGTTGAGGTTGACGTACCAAGATGACACCACAACTCCACACATCGACCTTGCGACCAGTGTAGAGAGAGTCACTAACAACCAATTCTGGCGCAGCATAGCACGGGCTTCCACAGCTCGTTTGCATAAGATCACCGCGACGGTGTCCGGTCGGTAGGATGTGTTCCAGACCCATCTTGGTAACAAAGTCCTTGTTGTTCAGGTTGTACTCGATGTCCTCGCCCAGTTCGTCGTCCGGGCTGAAGGTATTGGCAAAACCAAAGTCGGTGATGATAATGTTGCGGTTGCGGTCCAGCAGTAGGTTCTCCAGCTTCAGGTCGCGATGGACAATACCCTTCTTATGCAAGTAGCCAACACCAGATACGAGCTGTGCAAACAACCGACGAGCCGCGTTGTCCTTAAGGTAGCGGTGGTTGAGGATGTAGTCGAACAGTTCTCCGCCCGATGCGTACTCGAGGATGATACCGATATGTCTTTCAGTCTCGACCATCTCATGCAGACGTACAATGTTGGGGTGCTGCAGTCCACGTAGAATCGAGATCTCGCGATAGATCTTTGGCAAGCGATTAGGATTGTTGCCCAGCGTCTCACGGCGGATCAACTTGATGGCAACCTGTACTCCCCCCTCTTTCTTCCACCCCATCTTGACCTTGCCAAACTCTCCCTCACCCAGTGTCTGTCCAAGAATGTACTCTCCAAACTTGGTCTCCTTTCTAGGGTGACTCGACTTGAGATGTTCCTGACGACGGCGGGGTGCGGCAGCCTCCTCGGGGGCTTCCATGGTTGAGATTGTGGACTCGTGATGGTGGTTGGCAGACATGGGCTGTGCTTCGGCGACACGGGCTCTCTCGCGAGCGACGTCGGCCTGGGGGTCGTCGATTACCAGCCTACTCAATATGGCACTGTCCTCACGGGGAAGAGTGTCAGGGATTATGTGTCTTGGTGATGAGGACTGGTCCATGTCTTTCCGACGGGCCTGGGATGGGCTATCTGCGTTGAGGTGAGAATGTGTAGATGTGTACTCCTGTTGAGGCATGGCGGGTTCCATCGAGTCGTAGGCGGCAGAGATCTTTCGGTGATTGGGCGAAGCGTTGGTCGAGGACGAAGATACTTGACGGGCGGCTGCGGTAGAGGGACTGTCAAAGTGTGAAAGACCACTGGCTGTAGACGGCCTCTGACTCTGAGGCCTGCGCGCAGACGAGGGCGAGGGATTCGGCGAGGACTGGAAATGCTGTGGCGCGACGGCATGTATGGCGGCCGACGACATTCTATGGTTGAGGATAGACGACGGCGGGCAGGGCGCACGTCAGGTTAGGTGGAGCGCTGTCAAATGGCTCAGAAGTCGGCGCGGTCGACCGGGGAGAGGTGTTGCGGCCGGGACAAAGTTGAGTGGATGGATGGATGCGTGTGATGATAGGAAAAGCGCGTGGGCGGTGAGCTAACACGACAGGACTCTCGAAAACCAGGCACAAGAATCGCTCTCAGAGGCCCTCCGAATGGACTGTGATGAAACGCAGCCTTCGATCCGCTAGCAGCTAATTTCACTGGCAGAAAGCGGAAAGCGCGAACAAAGGTCTGAGCGTTAATACAAAGCCTTGGGCACCCAGCTCGATGACTTTCGATCCAGAGAACTCGCGAGAGAGAGTGAGCTCGACGAGTCGACGACAGGATGATCCAACAGCAGCACCACGACGAGTAGGTAGCCACAGGCGAGCACAGAGGACGTCTCACTTCTCGACCAGAAACCGTTGGCATGTTCTGATAATGTAAACTCAAAATCCCGTCCCGTTCTTTTGTTTGTTCAAGCCCCTTTACCGCAACCGTTCGACTGCCCGTCGCTGCAAGAATGCTAATCATTCAACACGACCATCTCTACAACATCAGAGTAGCATCTCGCATACTTGTCCTGTTGTTGCTACGAGCGTTACTTTATCCACGCTCCTTGCAAGTCTTTCTCACAACACAACGAATCTCCATCTTATAGCTTCGCGTTGATAATATTGCATTTCCTGCAGTCTTCTTGGTAGCCAGTCTCTGGTGTGCGCTAGGTAACATTTCCCGTGTGTTGTTTATAGACTCCCCCTAACTCGTCTGCATCTCGGCTCTGCTCAGCCAAGTCCCAAATCTAAACCATCCATAGCGCGCCTCTACACAGATCGGCCAATCCAAATACCAATAGATGCCTGTCGCCGACTCTCCGAGACACTTTGTTTGACCGCTGCCTATCCACCCATCTTCCAACCATTCTTGCAACTCTTTTCCTTCCACTCAGCCCGTTTTGCTTTCTCTGTTTCTGTCTCGGTACCCATCTGTTCGGTCCACTCGTTTTCCCACCGTTACCAGGCGTCCAGCGACAGCTTTCTGCATCGTTTCAGATGTTGTCCTACCAATCTCGCTCGCCCTTCTTTCCTCACCTCTGCCCTTGATTCTTTTGGCCGACATGCTTACCCGTTTGCTTTCTCTTACTCGGATGATGCTTGCACCGTCTGTTGTAAGCCCGCGAGCTGCCGTCCGTCTGGCCCACTTGGCTGCCATTGCTTTGAGATCGTGCTGACGATCGACGTCACATTGTTGCCTTGATCACTTCGAATAGATTAAAAGACTCGTCGCCATCTGTCGGTAATTTCGTCCTGTTTGTTAATATGCCGCAATCGTCGGGTTCGACGAAGCGGTCTTGAGATGACGATGTGATTGTAAGTCATGAGTTGTGCAGCAATAGGGACCACCAACTCAAAACATCGATGGCAACAAACGAGACTTTGACAAGATTCACATGGGCTTTAACCATCACTTGCATGGCGCCGGAAGCGGCATGCGAGGCGGCTGGTCGGTCGAACTCTATTTTCCGCGTCGAGGCCCTGAAACGAACATGCGCCAAAATCACATGCGTCAACGGTTTGTTCCTCCTGAGTTATGTACACATACAAAGTACCACTCAAACAATGCTGCTTTGAAGGCTCCCGATGCCATGCATTTAATCAACATTGTCAGCTGCTGACTTTATTGCAGCGGTCAATCAAGGAGCTTTTGCAGTCCGTCTTCCCCGAAGCACCCTGCCAGGCTCAGCTGAGAAACATACTTTATCACCAGGGCTCGTGCTTCGGGATCATGTCTCTGCCTGGTTCAGCCATCCACGATTAATCAATTACCCATCCTCACTAGAATCTGTTGGCAGATCTGTCGTGCGTTATGTGGCAAAGTGCTCTGACACAAATGTTCCATGTACCTGAGGATGCCGTCATTCACATAGTCCTCATGTCCAATGTTCCATGGGAAGAGCAGTCTCTGGTTTAGACACGGCAAGGCAACGCCAAACGAGGCGGCCGACTAAGCACAATATTGGCAAAGAAGCCTGCAGGGAGCCGCTCCGTCAAACCATGGCTATTCCGGGCAACAGAAATTGAGATCAACCTGTCTAGGGATCATGGTCCATTATTGCCAAGGCAGATTCGCAATGTTTGGCTGCAGAGTCGATCAGAGAATACGCGATGGTCATCGGATGGTGAACGTCCAATGTATTGACAGCAACTTGCAAAAAATGAGGTTTGGCAAGCCGACGTCCATTATGATGTCTTGTCCCAACGAGCGTATCTCTAAGCATGGGAGTTAATGCGAAATTGTTCGACTGGACGCCTGAGTCGTGTCAAAGCATCCAGCAGAACCAAGATAGGCGTGGCAGACGAGGGCCAACCTTTGACAAGACGTATCGCTTTTCACAAACTTTGTCCTTGTGGTTCAGGCGGCGATAGAATGACGTCCCGTCTTTCTAGAAGGCTGTCTTTTTCTTGACACGCTCAGAGCCGTTAGATGACAGGGGAGTTTCAGGACATTAATCGTGCAGTGGACGGTGAAACTCTTGAGACTTGATGGGTATAATCGGACGTTAGCAGTCGCTTCTGCTTGTACGAGAGCGGTTTTGCAATCGAGACAAGCATATTCATTCACCTTGTTGTAAAGATTGGTGAGTGTTGGCTGAGATGGTTATAAATGCAAGTGACTCGGATGACCCTGGCTTTTTGATTAGCTATAATCCAATCCTACATCCGAAGGCTCACTCGGTCGCTAGACTTATATGAATAATTGACCCGTTGTCCTTGAGTTTTTCTGATTGTTCTACGTTCTCTATTTCCAATTCTTAACCGGTGTGAGCGAACGTGTGATCATCCTAATATCTCTCCATCATTTCCCCAGAAACGGGCCTACAGTATATCGATTGCAAGTAAATGAGAGTGCTCAATGCGTCCACTAAACGATATCCAAGACATTGCGCAATCTTTACGAGATGTCGACTAGGCCGTGAAAGAAGTTGCTTCTTGCGGATATCGATGAGGTCGATAAGGAGTAGCAATGCGTAAAAGGAAATGGAGGGTGTACAATGCACATGATAGCTGTATAGCACTGCCAAGGCCGAATGAGGGGTAGTTTCGATGTGTCAACCTTACGGATGACTCGAGTGGTTAGGTATTCTGGTCGTCATACGAAATGCATTTGACTCCGAAAGAGGTACGCGATCTCGAGAGACTGTTCATGAACTGCTGTTTTCTCTGACACAATGATCGTTTGCAGCTCGACAAGCTGGTCATTTCGCAAGTCGGCCAGCTTGCACAGCGAAGATTGGCACGCGGTGTCAAGCTGAACCAGACTGAAGCGACGGTATGCTGCTGCTACCACTCTTAGAAGAAACATGGTCGCTGACAGTATGGCTAGGCTCTGATCGCAAGCGTCCTCCAAGAAGTGTGTCCAACTCCCATCTCCTTTGTCCAGGCTTCAGACCAAAGTAACGCGTTCCGATAGCTTATCCGCGATGGCAACCATTCAGTGGCAGATCTCATGTCCCTGGGCAAGACCATCCTCGGCCGCCGCCATGTCCTACCGCCCGTAGTCAACTCTCTGGTAGAGCTGCAAGTCGAAGGAACCTTTCCCTCTGGTACCTACTTGGTTACCGTCCACCACCCTATCAGTTCCGATGACGGCGATCTCGAAAAGGCCCTATATGGCAGTTTCCTGCCCATACCCGATAAAGATGTCTTCCCTCATGCCGATCCCTCGCAATACGCTCCCGAGAAACAGCCTGGTGCAGTCATACCACTCAAAAATGGCAAGATTGCCTTGAACAAGGACAGAAAGAGGATACAATTAAAGGTTGTTAGCAAGGGAGACCGTCCCATCCAGGTAGGTCATTGTCACAACGAAGGAAGAATGAACCAGGACTGACGTCAATAGGTTGGATCGCACTATCACTTTGTCGAGACTAACCCTCTGCTGGACTTTGATCGTGTCAGAGCACTTGGATACAGATTGGACATTGCTGCTGGAACCTCTGTCCGTTTCGAGCCTGGTGACACCAAGACCGTCAACCTCGTTCAGATCGGTGGGAACCAGGTTATCAAGGGTGGTAACGGTCTTGCTACTGGTTCTCTTCATGATGCTCGGATTGCCGAAAGTCTTGTCGAGAAACTGCAGAAGGGTGGATTCCACCATACCCCAGAGCCTGCTGGCGATTCTGCTCACCTTGATCTGTTCACTCTGGAGCGCGAAGCTTACATATCCATGTTTGGCCCTACCACCGGCGACCTCGTCCGTCTGGGTGCCACCGATCTCTGGATCAAAGTCGAAAAAGACTTGACCCAGTATGGAGATGAATGCACCTTTGGCGGAGGTAAGAGTATCCGTGATGGCATGGGTCAAGCCTCTGGACGCTCAGATATCGACTGCTTGGACTTGGTCTTTACCAATGCTTTGATTGTTGACTATACTGGTATCTTCAAGGCTGATATCGGCGTCAAAAATGGCATCATCGTAGGAATTGGCAAAGCCGGTAACCCGGATATCATGGATGGTGTTGATCCTAACATGGTCGTCGGCTCCAACACCGATGTCATTGCCGCCGAGAAGAAGATTGTCACCTACGGCGGATTTGACAGCCACATTCATTTCATCTGTCCTCAACAAGCCCCTGAATCGCTTGCTTCGGGAATTACAACTTTGCTTGGAGGTGGTACTGGGCCAAGGTAAGAGCTCCGAGCACTAGTGCGCCGTGGCAAACTGCTAACAAGACACCAGCACTGGCACCAATGCAACAACCTGCACACCAAGCGCATGGTTGATTGAGAGTATGCTTCAAGCTACTGATATTATACCGCTCAATGTAGGCATAACCGGCAAGGGCAACGACAGTGAGCCTGGCCCTTTGCGTGAGCAGGCAGAGGCTGGTGTGTGCGGCCTCAAATTGCATGAGGATTGGGGAACTACACCCAAGGCTATCGACACTTGTCTCGGTGTTTGCGATGAACACGACATCCAAACCCTCATCCATACCGACACTCTGAACGAATCCGGCTTTGTCGAGACCACCGTGGCAGCGTTCAAAGGCCGCACCATCCACAGTTATCATACTGAGGGAGCTGGTGGTGGACACGCACCCGATATCATTTCCGTCGTCGAGCACGAGAACGTCTTGCCCTCCAGCACCAACCCCACACGCCCCTACACTAACAACACCCTCGACGAGCACCTTGACATGCTAATGGTTTGCCACCATCTATCGCGCAATATCCCCGAAGACGTCGCCTTTGCCGAATCGCGCATCCGCGCCGAGACAATCGCCGCCGAGGACGTTCTCCACGATCTTGGTGCCATCAGCATGATGTCTTCAGACTCACAAGCCATGGGCCGCTGCGGCGAAGTAATTCTCCGCACCTGGAACACTGCACACAAGAACAAACAGCAGCGAGGCTTCCTCCCTGAAGATGAAGGCACTGGCGCCGATAACTTCCGCGTCAAGCGCTATATTTCCAAATACACCATCAACCCAGCCATCGCACAGGGAATGTCCCACATCATCGGAAGCATTGAAGTAGGCAAATTAGCCGATATTGTGTTGTGGAACCCCTCCAACTTTGGCACAAAACCTCTTCAAGTCATCAAGGGAGGTATGGTTGCTTACAGTCTCATGGGCGACGCCAATGCCAGTATCCCTACCGTCGAGCCTATGATTATGCGACCAATGTTTGGCGCCTCGGTTGCTCACAATAGTATCGTATTTGTCAGCAAAGCTGCCCAAGCCAAAGGTGTCGGCAACAAATGCGGCTTGAAGAAAAGAGTGGAAGCTGTAAAGAATTGTAGAAACATCGGAAAGTCCGACATGAAGTTTAATGATGTGAAGCCCAAGATGAAAGTTGACGCTGAGAGCTATGTGAGTCTTGATCCATTTCCCTTCCAATGATGAAGCTTTTGAGGCACAGTTTGCTGACTTGTACACAGATTGTTGAGGCTGATGGTATGGTTTGTGAGGCTGAGCCGGCGAGTGTATTGCCTCTTGCTCAGACTTATTATATCTATTGAGGTCTTTTCGAGGTAACGTGACGTGCTATATGGTAATATTTGTTGATGTTCATAGTCATGAGTGGAACTATGTTATTGCCCTCTCCTAGCGACGATTTCTCGTTTTTGTGCATCCCTTTTCTAACCTGTCTCAAGACGGCATGGATGAGACTTGGTCAATACTTGATCCGCCAAACCAACTTTCTACCAGATTTGCGGTCAAAGGCCGAGTCGGCGTGTGGGAGGCAGCATTACAGTATTGGAGTACCTTAATGATGTGTGCGTCGTTCAACTTGCTCCTTTCCAATTGAGGAGGCACCGCCTTATCAAAATAGGGAAATCGACCCCCGATCCTTACTGTCTTGTCTTACAAGTCGGGACGCTGCGATGGAAGCCATATTCCGTAAGACGCACATGAACATAACTCAGGTCCTGGATACAGCAGATCACACGTCCCGGGTAAATCATTACCACTCTTGTCGAGTATAGTTATCGAAGGTACGGCTGCGGAGGTCAACTTTCCTAATGATCACATTAGTCCTAGCGTATCCTCGGCCCGGTCGAGATGCGCCCTCCACGAAACAGCTCGATACACGACCGGGTTGACCACAACCGTACCTGTCTGCAGCATTTTCATGCCTTCGATTGGATGACCAGTCCCCACACAGTACCCCAGGCCGGGATGAACGGCCCCGGACTACCCACAAAATGATCCCACAGCTCCTACTGTCGCCATTCGTGTGGCGGTTGTACTTAACCCTAACGCCAATACTGGTAGAATGCTCGTGCTCGCCGCCGCCTGCCATCGGCTTCTGCGAGCCTTGAGACAACACGTAGTCTGGGGATGCGGGGATCTTGACAAACTCTGATCATATCATGCGTTGAGATGTGAGGATATATAAAAAGCTGAGCCATCCCCCAGGAAGATGGACTCTCATACCACGCATTGACCTGAGATTGACTCATCCAACCAATACCTCTTGACCCCATACCTTTTTTCTCTCCAACCACCTTCCATCATGTCGTCCGAAAAACCCAAGGGTGGAGACATGCAGATGGAGTTCATCGAGATGAAGACCGCCACAGCCACCGAAAGCGCTGAGAAGGAACGCAACCTCGACTCTATCGAAGACACCAAGCCAGGACCTTTCGTCTGGCTATGTGCTACCGCCACTGCTATCGGTGGTTCACTCTTTGGCTGTGAGTATACTTGTCTCACTTGAACACTTCGGTCATGGCTAATAACGAGTCAGACGACACTGGTGTCATCTCTGGCGTCCTCGTCGTCCTCGGCAATGACCTCAACGGAAGACCTGTTTCGGACCACGAGAAAGAAGCCATCACCGCACTTTGCGCTGCCGGAGCGTTTGTCGGCTCGATAATTGCTGGTTTGACCAGTGATCGGTATGGTCGCAAACCCAGTATCTGGTTTGCCTCGGTGTTGTTCACCGTTGGGGCCATCGTACAAGCTACCTCATACACGATCGCCCAGATGTGTGTTGGCCGATTTCTCATCGGACTTGGTGTCGGGTCCGCTGCAATGATCATTCCTCTGTACATTGCGGAAATCTCTCCTGCAAAGTGTGAGTTGAAACCAAGAAAGTACACCAGAGATGCACAAACTGATACTCGCTAGATCGTGGCCGCATGATCTCAATCGACATGATCTTCCTCGGAACCGGTTCGGTCTTGGCTTACGCATTCGCTGCTGCTTTCTACAAAGTAGAACACGGCTGGAGATATATGATCGGCTTGGGTGCCTTGCCATCTATCATGCTAGGATGCTTCCTATTCTTCTGTCCCGAATCACCTCGCCAACTGATGGCACACGGAAAGCGCGAAGAATGCATCGCTGTATTGCGAAAGATTTACCCTCAAGGCACGGAAGAGCAGATTGCAGACAAGGTTCTATCAATCGAGGCCGGTGTCAACGCATCAAAGGCTCTGAATGAGGAGGTGTCATCTCGCAAGGCCGTCAAGTATTTGTTCACTATCCCAGCCAACTTCCGTGCTTTAACTGCTGCTTGTGGCCTGATGTTCTTCCAGCAATTCTGCGGGTATGTCCTTATCATCATGTCCTCCTTTGGCATGTTCACTGACATTTTCGAATAGGTTCAACACGCTCATGTACTATTCGTCCACCCTGTTCGACATTGTTGGCTTCAGCAACCCTATTGCAGTAGGCACTGTTGTGGCAGTCGTCAACTGGGTCTTCACCGTCCTCTCTATCTTCATCATCGACCGCGTTGGCCGCCGTCGCATCCTGCTGTGGACCATGTGGGGAATGCCTCTCTGCCTTGCTCTAGCCGCCGTCTGCTTCCACTACATCCCTCTCGACCTCAAGACTCTTCAGCTCACCGACGACAACATTGGGTGGCCAGCATATGTGGTCCTCGTTTCCATGATCCTGTTTGTGGCCTTTTATGCTGCTGGTCTGGGCTGTGTACCCTGGCAAGCCAACGAGTTTCTCAACATGGAAGTTCGTGCGATGGGAACCACTTTCATCAACATCTTCAACTGGGGTCCTAACATTGTTGTTTCGTCTACCTTCCTCTCGATGATGAAGGGCATGACACCTAGTGGCACCTTTGGCTTTTACGCTGTATTGTGTACCGCTGGACTAGTATTTGTTTACTTTTGCTTCCCTGAAGCCTCGAACATGACACTGGAGGAGGTTAGAGAGGTCTTTCAGCACGGATATGGTGTCAAGTATGCTGAGGAGTGGAGGAAGCAATACAAGGCTGATCAGAAAGCTATAAAGGAACGTGCGACTTCTGGTGTTGTTGTGTGAGATATTGAAGGGAAATAACGCGACACCAGGAGTGTATTTGACATGTTGGAAAGAAGTGAGGCAGGCACCTCAATCGAGTATTTATGACAGTTTATGATATTGAGCAATTGATGACTTTTTGTATTGTGTTACACTACACCTGGAAGGCTAATTGTATAAAGACCACGAAGACGAGCTGGAACGGTTCAAGACAAGGTCGATAGAGTTTCTCGAAACGGTATGCACTGTCTAGAGCAGAGTCGTTCAATTTAACGTTTTGTGCCCTAAAAGTATATAAGCGTCGGCGCTGCGGCGTAACAAGAGCCCGCTCACCTCGACCTCCCTTGCTGACGAAGCAAGCACGACTTGTTCCTTGCTCCTGCAATCTTCGATAAGAAGTGCAAAATTACAGTGTAGACACATTCAGAAAATTGTGCCGCCGAGATGGACGAAGCAGGTGCTGCGACAGATGGCCAGAAGTCACGCGAGCTCAAACGCAAAGCACAGCTGAGAGAGGCCCAGCGTCGCTTGAGACAGCGCAAGATGGATGCGCTCAAGGACGCGAATAACGAGATAGAAGAGCTTCGGAAACAGCTCGCTGAGGCCAAAGAAACAATCGCTCGTCTCAACTCTTTCAACAACTCTCCAGCCACCGATGAGATCATCACTCCAGACACGACAAGCTACCAGCAGGATTTCGGAACCATACCTGCCCTTAGTGGCCAAATCTATAAGCATGGTATCATACAAGATGATAGCATCATGGGAGAGACACTGACCCCTTTGTCACCTTCGACTCTGGAGGGTTTCTTCCCAGGAGCATCCAACGATCTGCTGTCATTGGATATACCAGACGATCTCGACCTCCCACAATTCAACAGCACAATCAGACAATCTCTCACTCCAGATCCTACACCTAAATCGTCCGGCTATACGTTTGGTCAGATCTGGCCGCTTGGATACACAGCTGTTCCTGACGAACATATGCCGTATGTGCCGTTGTCTACTTTCTCAAGCGGATCGTCGAGCCCTTCCGCACAGCTTATTCATCAGCCCGCTCCACCAGCATACACACCGATCCGCGGACCGACCTTTGCAAAAAGGCTGTGGCGACGTTGTGCAGAAACGGCGCTACGCATCCTCACAGATACCAAAAAGCACCAGAGTGCAGTAGAAAGAGCGTTTGGTGCTTACTTTGGCCACTTTTCGCCAGAGAAGGTCCGCCGATCACTTGCTATGGCTTTGAGCAAAGACGAATTCGGGGGACTGGAGTATCACACCTATCCAAACTTCCACTTTGGAGCACACTCGAGGGTTGTGCAAGACCTAGAGGCCGAAAGGCTCACAAGTCCCGAACAATTGAACTTTGAGGACGATCCATACATGACACCTCGAGATATTGAGAATTACTTTGTCTGGAATGGTCAGTTGAAGCAGTCTGTTGACTCGAAGGGTAATATTGTGACCTTGCCCTGCCACTTTGATTTCCAAGGCAAGAGATGGGTTCTGGAAGAGAACAGGCTCATTCACAGTAAGCTTACCAACCATGACCATAAATCTGAACGATCACTTGCTGATTACTGGACAGTACTTATGCAAGTCTCTGTCTGCCTCGGCCAAGGTCCTGCTATTCTGGCATCACAAGTCATTGCTGCGACCTTCCAGAGCATGCAAAGGGTGTTGATTCAATCACACTGATTGCTAGTGCAACCTGGATCACTTGTTGCATTCATATCATGCTACTGACACGATCACGACACTTTGGACAGATTCAAGAAGTTGCAATTATCAATTCATTGACGAACACGCATGCTAAAAAGACCAACAATACTCCACATCATCGCAATCTTACTTCGGAACTTGGCTCTGGAAACTAAGTTGCTGCTCCATTACCTCTCTCATCGTTGGCTTCCAGGGACGCCATTCCATGCCGAGATACTTCTTAACATTGACAGTCTCTGCTCCTGTGTTGTGTCCATTCCAGTTCGGTTCGAGTTTAGCCAGCTGGGGATACTCTTGCTTTCCGAATTCTGCAATCTCGTTCCACGAGACATCAGGGCCGTTGTGAATGAACTCGGTTCCGGAAGGGGCAGAGCATTCGATTGCTTTGACATGAGCAGCAGCACAATCCTTGACGTCCACCCAGAGTGAGGGAGTCTCTGGATTTCCGTACTGAATGGTTGACCACAACATGTTGTTGACCAGGTCAACCTGTTCGGCCGAGTTCTGAATCCTGCTGCGACCTATCACAAACACTGGATGTGTCGTGAGAAGTTTAAAAGCAGGCTTTTCTCGTTCGAGGAAGTCGCGAGTGGCCTGATGGGCCAAGAATTTTGAGATACGATACATCAAGCGTTGGCCATCCTGGCTGTATGGATCCGAGATTTTCACGTCGACGTCTACCGGGAACACTTCTCCGGAGTTTTCTAAGAACTGTCAGTCGGTTCAGACAGTAGATGTGGAATTACCGTACCCTTGATGATCTTGTTAGTCGCCAATGGCACATCTATCGGCATTCAAGCAACACAAGATGATGTGACGACGATTGTCTTGATGTTGGGGAACTTGAGTGCAGCATAGAGAATTGCTTCAGTACCATTCAAGGCGGGCTTGGCCAGGGATAGGCGATGCGAGATGAATGACATAGTCGACGTCCTTTAGAGCAGTTTCGAAAGGCTCACGCTCGCTGATATCGGGGATGACAACAGTTTCAATGTCAGAGACATACTCTGGGTAGCGTTGCTCAATAATGGTTTGCTGCTCTGGCTTTCTGATACTGAGACGGACGCGATAGCCTGCTTCAAGTGCTTGAGGGATGACTTCAGCACCGATGAAGCCAGTACCACCAGTGATGAAAACAAGGGATTTGGACATTTCTTTGAGGATTGAAGAACAAAGAAGATGACTTTTGTCAGACAACATTGAGGGGGTGTTACCTTGTGCATTTATATCTGCCCTCCAGCGTCCAGTATTACATTTAAGTTTTGTAAGACAACATTGTTGTTGCGTTGGCTGTGATTGAACCCTTCTCTCTAGGTAGTATTGGGCTAATGGTGGTCAGCAAGATGGCGATATGTAAGCCGGCATGTCGAGAGCTGGACACGGGACAAGGAAGCAGGGATGCCCCGCCTCCGTTCATGGCTTAAGTAATGTCCGATACGGAAGAAACTCCGCTCGGATCTTGGCAAGAATGTTGACTCAACAGATCAGCATGTGCCCCGCTAAATACAGCGTGAACCCCTCATGAGCATTCGTGGCCTGACGGAACATGAATGCTGCCTGAGTAACACCAGATATTCTCTCGGAAAAATCGTATCATTCTTGCGTGACCCCTGTTCATCTAGTCGAGCGACACACTTCACGCCGACGATGGGAAACTCGTAAGCGATGACACACTACGATAGCACTAATCGTTGTAGCGGTATCCACCTGAGCGGCCGCGGCAAGTGGGAATATCAGTAATCGCCAGAGCTGGAACGATATTGAGTTCACTAATCTTCCATCCTCACGAGTTATATAAACACGCCACTGTCGAGCCGCTTTCTAATTGATATAGCATCCTTATTCCATATCCAGTCTTGTTTCATTGCCATCGAACACGAAACTGAATCAATAAACAACACAAAGCCCAACTCAATCGAATAAACATCAATACGATGCCCCTCTGGCAAATCTACCACCCACCCGGCGTCTTCGAAGACGAAGCCAGCAAAGCCGCCCTCGCCGCCGACATAACAAAAATCTACACTCGCGTCAACCTGCCCGCCTTCTACGTCGTGATCCACTTCAACACAATCCAACCCTCCAACGTCTTTGTCGGCGGCGTCTCCAAGTCTGCCTCTGCAGATAAACCTTTCATCCGCATTGTTATCAAACACATTGCCATTCGTCTAGATAACAAGACTGAAACCTATCGCACCACGGCTGGTATGATTGATAATGCGTTGAAGGAGCATGTGTATGAGAAAGGGTATGCTTGTGAGTATCATGTTGAGGAGACTGAGAGGAGGTTGTGGAAATTTGATGGATTGATTCCGCCTGAGCATATGAGTGAGGCGCATATGAAGTGGGTGGAGGAGAATAAACCTAGTGTTCATGAGGGTGCTTATTGGTCTGCTGAAAAGGGTCATTACTGAGGTGTGAAGCGAGAGGAGAGACTTGGTGTAAGAGTTGGGGGGTGGTTGATGTGGAATTCAGGGTCTAGCATCATTCGGCGTATGGACAGTAGCCTCACAAAACGCTTGGCACTATGAACAGGTAGTGGCTCCTCAAATATGCCGCATTGGTATTTACATTTCTACACCTAGACAAACCATGAGTTGACCCTGCTCAGATTCTTGCTTTGGTA
Source organism: Aureobasidium namibiae CBS 147.97 (assembly GCF_000721765.1). Classification (NCBI taxonomy): domain Eukaryota; kingdom Fungi; phylum Ascomycota; class Dothideomycetes; order Dothideales; family Saccotheciaceae; genus Aureobasidium; species Aureobasidium namibiae. The sequence goes on along the minus strand of NW_013581181.1, from coordinate 111,911 downwards.
CTCTCCATCGCAGCAGCATTCTTTCTAGCCCACATCTGCTTTCGCAGTTCGTGACCATTCATGAACGCATCGAACCATTCGGGCTTGTAAGGTGGTAGGGGTCGGCCTTTGCCATCTGTGCCTGGACCAGCAAGAGCTCTGACGGTCTCGAAATACTCTTCGAAATCAGGGTGGATGACATTGAATGCAGGACCGTCTCCCTTCTTCTTGACGCGTTCTGCCTCCCATTTCTGTTGTTCCTCGATGGGTGGCAGTTCAGCACGTCCTGCTAGCACTCTTGCAGCGAGCACAGCTTGCCACTCGAAGATTTTGAATGTCAGTCCAGCTCCAACCTGCGCGTTCTGTTAGTGTTGAAATTGACAAGTTTGTAGGATTAGACACTTACTGCTCCAACGAAGAGCAATGTTGGATCCTGCTGGTATACGACATTCTGATACAGTCCAGGTACTCTGTTGTTTCTGATCTTTACATCCGGTAGGAAAGGTAGACTCCAGGAATATCCAGTGCCGAAAATGATGTGATCAACATTCTGAACGGAGGTGCCGTCGATGAAGTGTACAGTACGCTGGCCTGCCGAGGTATCGATGTACGAGATGGTTGGCTTTCTGGCGACTCCAGGGTTGTTGAAAGCACCATCTCCAAAGTATACATTGATGGTGTGTCCGTTGACGACTGCGTAGACCTTGGAATCCACCACACCGACAAGATCAGTCGAGATGTCGGCTGCAGAGACCGAGCCACCAACCACAACAACACGTTTGCCTTGATAGGCTTCTCGGCCACGGTACATTTTACTGTGCAACACACTGCCAGGATGTTGTTCCTCAAACTCCTCCAGACCCTTTACCGCCGGGACATATGGGACGTTGAAATGTCCGCTTGCTACAATCACAGCGTCGAACCACTCGACCCACCAGTAGTCTTGATCATCTTCCTCTCGCCGAAGCGTGATTTTCCACTCGTCACCAACCTTTTCCACCCTCTCAACATGAGTGTTATAAGACACGAAATCCTCGTAGCCATTGCGTTTGAACAGACTCGTCACATAGTCTCTCATGACAGTCCAGTGTCGGAAAGGAGACTTTTGACCATGTAATTCAATGGTTCGCGCAGAAAGTGCTCCAACGATGGGTTCTTGGGTGTACTCCATTGTGACCACATCGACGTTGGTCTCAAGATAGGGGTAGATTGATGAGTCTGTCCATCGGGGTTGCTCGTTCCTGTTCGTGTGGCCTGGGATTTGTGTTGGTACCTCTACTGGTTGGTCTGCCGTCCTTGTGGCAAGCGCTGAGAAATTGGTCAAAGGTACTGGTGGGAGTTTATCTCCGTACCTTTTCATATCATCAGCTGAAGTCAATGAATAACAGCAGAAAAGACTCACCAACAACCTCCTGGACCTTGTTGCCTGTCAAAAACACGAATTTGATCAAATGCCTGCTCTTGAACCAGAGCGTCTACGGTGATTGCTCCTGATGGCCCAGCGCCAATCACGGCAACCCTTTTGATCTTGTTGGCCACCATCTTGTTTCGCTCGATGATATTCCTGGATTGATCGGGGGATGTTTCCCACGAGTGGCGGGAAATCTATCAAGCCCTAATTCTTGGTGGCGTACAAGAAACAAAACACCCGCTGCATATACACGCGTGAAATTAGACAGCAACAGGTATGAAGAATGAAGACAGCAAGGAGGAGGAGTAAGAGCGCAAAACGATCTGCCTAAGCGGGCCAAATTGACAAAGAAATTGGCTCGATCACGCAAGATCTTGGCGTCCCCGAGGAGTGACCCTGTCGACTTTCCCGCCTTCCCACGGTCGCAATCGCAATGGATCATATCAACACCAGCCAATCGTTGTTATAGCAGCACTCGGGACCCCACTCGGAGTAACATGTGTTGCATTCTCCTTCTTTCCTCTCTCCGGTGTGCGAGAACCGTACGCTCTTCTCACGAGTGTTAAGAGCGAACTTCTCACCCTCGGAATTCACAGTTCTTCTCGCAGACGGGAGGCATCCAGTGAGAGTCATCACGCTATCGCCTCTCTGTAGACACTTGTCCACTACTGAAAACATTTGTGCAGTTCTATGGCTACACGCGTCATAAACTGCATATGGGGATGTCACGCGTTCTTTTACGACATCTGATTTCCTGCTTTGTGTTCAATCATGAACATGAACATCTCGAGGAGCTTGGAAATTCGAGAACGTCTTGCCAAGTGTGTTTTTGCCTCGAGCTCCCGACCATGTCGAAGCTCGCGTGTGTCAAACGAGTTGTACAACATACAACGACATGATTGTGCATATAAAAATGATCATGGTTGGTATAGCATAATGTCACAACAAACGCAGGAACCCGTCGTCTAAGCTTCGTATGCGCACATGAGTTGAAAATCATATTGATCTTTCTACGCTCTCACAATCTTGACCACTTACGCATCGTGGAAAGCTCTTCAAGATGGGACCCCCAGAGTCTTCTATCTCTTTGATTTCAACTCCTCCTGCCACACAGTCACCCCAGGCTTCTCAGCTAATCAACGTTACACCGCTTCCAAAGGTTACTCAGGCTATCGTCAACGCTGCACCACCTGACAAGGCTCTGCAGGTGGCGCCAAGTCCAAATTTATCTCTGAAGAGGATCTCAACACTCTCGCCGACGCTCTGAATGTCACCCTGGAAGAACCTCAGCACATGGTCCTCATCCCAGAGAATGAAGAGGCTGAGACTATATTCAGAGGAGTCAGCAAACTGTGGCAAAACCACACTGAGTGGAGTCTCGAAGATATACGTGATGTTGCCGAGAAATGGAAGTTGGAGGTTGACCGCATTCGCAAAGCCTTGGATAAGTCCAAGGACTCGCTCAAGTTATCCAAGCAGACTGAGGATATCAAGAGGTCTGAGCACTATGAGAGGGTCAAGGCATTGGAGGCTGAGGTCAAGAAGAAGGATCGGTTGATACGGGAGGCAGAGACTGCCAATGATGAGCTCATATCTGACCATGACAAGGCTATTGAGGAGAAGCAGGAGAAGCTAGCGGAGCTTGAGGCTAAGCTCGAAGAGGAGCGTCAAAGGGTGAAAGACATCAAGGAGAATTACAACTCGCATATCGAGTATACCCAGCGCTCTGATCATCAAGACTCGTTAGAAGGCGAGTTTCTCGAGGCTTTCAGGTCAGCTCGATTCCAACCCCCGGAGAACACTGGAAGTCTCGTCGGCTATCTCAACCAAGCTCTCGACGCACTTGTCTCCTGCCAAACCAAACTCAAGGATGAGAGCTCAAAGTTGTCATTGTACAAACAATGGTACGCTGTTTTGAGCGATTCAAACGAATCGCTGCAAAAGACTATCGACAAACTTACTGAAAGCGAAGACAAAACCAAAGACAAGGCGCGTGTCTCTGCGGCAAAGGTCGAAGAACAAGAGCGACGCATCGCGGACCAAGCAACTGAGATCCGCAACCTCCAGTCAAAAGTCAAGACTTCGACGAGAGTACAAAAGGATGTGGAAGTGCAGAATGATGCTCTGCGAAAGCTCGTCAAAACGGCAAACAAGGAGCGTGACAAGATGCAATCCAGGGTCAAAGACAATGCTTCGCTTAAGGCCGAGTTTGAGTCCATCCGAATCATGCTCAAGCTTCCTCAAGACTGTAAGCCTACTGACTTTACGGAAATCATTGTACGGCTCTATACACAGTCTCTACAGCAAAAATTCGACAGCGATGTGAACTGAAAGACAGAGGCTTGCGCATTGGAAGCTCGTCTACAATTCTGCTCCGACAGCAATTAACCTCGCCAACTCTCACTTGCGGGCAAAGGTCGCTTCACTTACCACCCTCGAACGAGAGGCTCTCACCAAGCTCCAAAGCAGTGAAGGCCATTACAACACTTTGAAGACGCTCGCGCATCAAAAGCTCGTCTACAATTCCCGCTCCGACAGCATCTAACCCTCGCCAACCTTCACTTGCGGGCAAAGGTCACCTCACTCACCGCGCTCGAACGAGAGGCTCCCACCAAGCTCCAAAGCAGTGAAGGCCGTTACAAGACTTTGCCTACAATTCTACCCCGACAGCAACTAACTTCGCCAACTTTCAGACTTGCGGGAAAAGCTGACTTCGCTCACCGCGCTCGAACGAGAGGTTTCCACCAAGCTTGAAAACAGCCAAGACCGTTACAAGCCTTTGAAGACGCTTGCCGACTCCCATGCTGCTGAAACCAAGAATCTGAACCAGAAAAGCACAACTCAACAAATGGACACCACGAGGCTAGAGACTGAGGCCGAGCCTCATTCACAACACACAGCCCGACTCCGCAGAGACATGGACTCGCTCAAGGACAGACTCGAGGAGGCTGAAGAGGCGAGAAAACTTGTACAGGCCGACCTCGACAGTATCCATCAACATGAGAGTGCTGTTATCAAGGACCTTCGAGCGAAGCTCGACAAAGCTTTGGAAACCTCGGCTGATCTGCAGACCGCACTCGACAAATCTCGTGATGTCAACCAAAAGTTGGATGCACAACACAACAAGTTCAAGGCTCAGATCATGGAGGCAATTGGAGCTCGTTACAGCAACACGCCGTGGGACTACAATATCGTAAGGGATGCGAACGATCTCCGTATTCTCGTCGATGACATCAGGAACACACTCGAGATCGACGAAGATGTCGATATCTGCGAGCACATCAAGAAGAATCTCTATACTCGGAAAGAAGTGGATGCCTTTGTCAACTCTGCTTTGGAGCCGGCGAGGGAGGCTCTCAGCCTCGCACATGATGGTGACGTCGAGGACGCAGTTTATTCGATCATTTCTGAGCAGAGCATTCTCTCCGATCTCCTCTCTCACATTGCTCTCTCAGATGACACTGAAGAAGGCGACTCTGCGCGCGTTTCAAAGGTCAAGACTGTCTTGGAAACCATCAAACTTTTGCAGAACGCTATTGGTGACAAGGAGGGCACTCAGGCATATGTGGACGAGGTCAGGAAGTCGAAGGTGTCAGACAAAGCCTTGACCAAGATCAACACCGCTCTTGATGGAATTCCGGGTGAATCTGCTATCGCCAAGATCAAATATCTCAAGGATTTGCGCCTTGAGCTTCAGGCTGTTTGCAAGGCACTCAATGTGTCAGACTTATCTGCAGCAGACCGTACCATCAAATTGCTCAAGGCTGACCACACGAAGATGTCGGATATTCGCAAAGAGCTCACACTGTCACCCGACGAACAGGTTCTCGAAACCATCACCAGGCTCAAGAAAGAGCGTGACGAGATCAACACAGCCTTTACAAGTTTAAGTCAGTCTGTCGAAGGTCTGTCTGCTGTACAGATCGTCACATCCCTCATCCCGGAGTTACTCTTGGCCATCAAACACTTTATCACACACGGTGCATCGCTCACGCAATTGAGTCCCAGACTCAGCCGGCGCCTACTTGCCACTTACAACTGGGATGCTCATGATCATACACCTCTTCCGCAGACTGATCTTTCGTGGGAACTCATCACCGGCACATCGGCGTCACCGGATTCATGCAGCCAGATCATCTCTCGTTTGAGACTGCTGCTTTTTTCTGAGACCCCAGTGCCTTTGCCGATTATTCAAGCCCTCCTCAACACCTTTGAGCAATGCGTTGGTGGAGACTTGGTCCGACTCGTGGAGTTGTTAGAAGTCTATTGGAGCGATGGACCTCTCCATGTTGACGCAGTTCACGCCTTCGCTACCGCCCGCATGATTGAGTTTATCGTTCGTGGCGTATCGAACCGAGACCACGGAGCTACTCAGGTTTACAGAATGATTGCATTGTGGACCACAATTTACCCACTGAGAGACCCACTACTCACAGCTTACTCTCGTTGGTTCCAGAGTCTTCTGGGTACGCCTTCAACTATGCCCCGTCTCCTACAGGTACTCTACGAGGAGGCAATCGTTCAGATCATGAGAGAGCCAGGCACGTCGCGAATCTTTTACTGCAACGTGCTACCAGGCTATCATCTTATTGCCGACGGTAATAGATTGCATTTGTTCGAGGAGGATTCTCTTGAGATTGATGGACGCACACGTCTGATCAGCTTCCCCGATGACCGTATCGCTCCCTTCATGACCAATCTGCCCCACGAGAGGCTTAACCCCGTCATCCGTCGTTACATGAGGAGCTTGTGGGTTAGAACTACCTTCAAGCGAATTTGGTAGGCGGAACCGCTATAACAAGAATTATATATGCACAAAAACATATTATATAACTTTGCACAGCTCTCTCTGGACACAACTCGGATTCCAAAATCATTGCGCATTTTTATAGCGTCTATTCGTGGTATGAAGTGAAAATAATTGTCAACCGCATCCTCTGCAACGTATATAGGCGAGATTGGAGCCATCGAGGTGCACAATTCTCTCCATGATGGTATACTAAGAGCCGACGATGTTCCCTTGATTGGAGAACTTGGCAAGGAAGATGCACGAGTTCGAAGTGAAGGCGATGTCGCTTATTCTTTTTCCGCGCTTCGTTCCTCGCGTTTTATAAAAAGCCACGCCTTTTCCGCTCTTGCGATCCTCCTACCAGACACCAGCGCGCGCATCAAGCGGTATCCATTCCTCTTCCTTCCAGCAAAGCCGCGCACGTTAACCGGTCATCCAACATGGGTTCCTCAGCGCCGGAACAAGGCTCTTCACATCTGCCTGTACAAGACCCAGATGTCCTTGCATCAGAAGACTCGACCGTCATGCCATCACGAGACTTGGCGCTTCCAGACTCGACTACCTCTACTTCGAAAATTCTACCAAACATCAGTGAAGGAAATCGAGTGCTTGGACAACCATCTCTCGAGGATGCCTTGCTTCAGATCCAAGTTCTGATGGCCGAGAAGCAAGATCATCAAAAGGCACTCGACAACAAGGATGCTCAGATCAAGAAACGAGAGACACTTGTCTTGACTTTGAACCAAGAGATCATGCTCCAAGACAACAAGATCTTCCAACTTCACCTTGAAGGCAAGCAAAAGGATGCCGCTCTCCTGGAGAACAAATACACCATTGCAGAACTTGCGAGAAAAGTTGAAGCAGCCGAGGAGACCAAAGTCGAAGTCAGAGCGCCAACTCAGACTCAAGGCTGTCTATTCCATCCCAGCACATCTCAAGGACTGTCATCGACCACTCCTGTGGACCCAGCTCACACTCTCACCAACATGTCACTTGGAACTCGTGCCACTTCACCACAAGAGCCAGCAAAATTGACACCAGACAACTGTTCAATCACAAAAATTGCACGTCACGGATGCCAACTCCCTCGACACCTGGTTCATCCACAACTCCGAGACGACACTATGTGACGGACCGAAGCCATGACGTGTGTGGGGTAACTTTGGGACGCCCCTCTTTGCCGCACTTGACCCACTATCACTATCAACATTCGAGTCGCTCAAGTATTGCTCCTCCGGGCAGTCATTTGAATCTGTAATCTGTATCATATGCCGGATGAGGCTTCGATTGCTCTTATACGTGTAAACCCCAAAGTCCTTGAAAATCCCAGGACTTGTAACTCCATAATTCCTTACTACTTGAGCCACATCAACCTCCGGCAAAGCGGCCAGATCCCGCTGGCGATGCTCCTCCCGATGCTGCTCCCGCTGCCGACGCGGCACTTGCTACACTGTTGACTCTTGCAGCCCCCTATAATCTGGCCTTGAGTCTCTCCTACGCCGTTCCTCCGCTGCTGGCTAGTGGTGAAGGATCGTTTCCATACTGTTGCTAAGCCACACTGCTCTAATAGCTCCCTGCTCTCTGACTAGGCAGTGGTCGAGGTGCCGCTAGACTGTCTCCTCCCTAAGCCCGTCCCTAGAAGGACCCGCTGCGATCTTGGGCTCGTACTCGCAGTGACTGCGGCTATGGCGATGCTTGTCGCTGGCTAGGTGTGTCCCAAAGGTCGCTTAGACCGCCTCTGCCGCCGCCTCCCTAGGGAGCGTTGATGGTCGGTGTCTGCTACGACGACTGTTGTCGCAGGCTGGATGGGAAGGATGATGTCGTCGTCTACGCCGAGGCGGAGCGCTTCGGGTCATTGGGCAGCCATGGCGGAAAGGCTTTGTTCTGCTCCGTGTAGTATGCGCGGAGTGCTCGACACAGGTGCGAGTCGTCTTCGGTGTCGCCGTCGACTTCGTCGGATAGGAGGTTGCGCCGGAGTGTGTTATACTTGGATGTCGTGTTGGTGAGGATGTTGGACAGGTACGACGACATGGTGGCCTTTGCTCTAGAACTGCCAGCAGTTGTTGATTCTTGATTCAGGTCTGGTCGTCTTCTCGTGTTGATGTTGTGCGAGGACAACACCAGTCGCGGAAGGTGTGCCGAGTGCGGGCAACTCGACCGAGCCTTGGCGGCCCAAAATGGTCATCCGAGTACTAGAACCACCTCCCTCCCTGCCCTCGTCTTCGCCAGTCTTGCCTGTCTGCAACCAACACGTACCACTGACATGCTGCCCCGCCGCTCTACTTCCCGCTGCTCTCGTGTATATATATCCACACCACCGTAGGTTCTGCTTGACTGTCCCATTGTCCTTGTATCCATCCTTCCTATTTAATCTCACCTCTAACATGCTTGCTTCACCTCTCCAACCTTATGATGTGTCCCTGTCACACTTTCTAAAGTCTCAACCCAAACAAATTGCTCCTATTGAGACGTCTCCCCGTGAGATTGCTCGATCATGGCTAGACCGCTTCTCGGCTGTCCTTGCATCCGGTGATGCATCCCGTCTTTCCACCGTCTTGCATCAAGACAGCTGGTGGCGCGACCACGTAGCCTTGTCCTGGGACCTACGTACCCTATATGGTCTCCCTGCCATAACATCCTTCTTATCACCCATTATCTCGTTCGTGAACCTACATCCATTGTGTTTGGCTTCAGACCATGAAGCATATCCCCCTTCCGTCGTCAACCCTCTCCCAGATCTCAATTGGATCCAGTCAATCTTCACATTCGAGACCAGCACAGGCAGAGGTCGCGGTTTCCTCCATTTGGCCCAAGCCGAGGATGGTGACTGGAAAGCCCATATGTTATATACCGCCCTCGACGAAATCAAAGGCCACGAAGAAATCACCGGCGCACGCCGCTCTCACGGAGGCCAGAACTCTTCTCTAGGTGGAAGTTGGTTTAAACGCAGACAGAAAACCTACGACTTTACAGATGAAGAACTTAACGCGCTGATTATCGGAGCTGGCCAAGCTGGCCTTAATCTCGCTGCAAGATTGCAAGCACTGGGTCTTTCGACGCTAATAGTGGACAGACAGACTCGCGTGGGAGACAATTGGCGCTCTCGTTATCGCACCTTGGTCACCTATGATCCTGTGACCTACGCACACATGTCCTATCTGCCTTTTCCATCTGACTGGCCTCTCTACACGCCTAAAGACAAACTCGGAGATTGGTTCGAGGCATATGTCTGGCTTTCCACCTCCGTCACCGCAGTATCATATTCGCCATCTTCCAAACGTTGGACCGTGAATCTCAAAAAGGCGGATGGGAGCACTAGAACTCTGCACCCGTCCCAATTGATTCTCGCCACAGGCCACAGCGGCGAACCACGTGTCCCTTCCTTTATAGGGCAAGAAACCTTTAACGGAACCATCTACCATGGCAGCGCCCATAAAGATGCCACCCCTTCTTTAGCGCAAGGCAAAAGAGTCCTCGTCGTAGGTACCGGCAACAGCGGCCACGATATTGCCCAAAACTATCATGAAGCCGGTGCTAAATCCGTAACCATGCTGCAACGTAGCGCCGCCTACGTCCTTCAAGCCGAAAAAGGAGGCCACATGCTGCACGTAGGAACCTATGATGAAACCGGTCCCCCCACCAACGCCGCAGACATCTATTCCTAAACCCTACCTTTGCCAGTTCAGTTCGCCCTCGGCAGAAATCTCACTACAGCGATCAAAGAAGCCGAGAAGGAGAATCTCGAAGGACTGGAAAAAGCAGGATTCAAAATCGATTTTGGACATGGTATGTATATAGAACCGCTCGTTGTCTGCTATTTGACGGCCACAGAAACGACAAAACAAAGAAGAAACACATTGCTGACTATTTTTTCTTTTGCAACCTAGACGGTTTAGGCCTCTTCCGAAAGTATATGACCAAAGGCGGCGGCTACTACATCGATGTAGGCTACAGTTCGCTCATCACCTCGGGCGCTATCAAAGTCGTCCGCTGCGAAGAGGGAATTAGCCACTTCTCATCTTCACACATCCATCTCGCAGACGGCAACGCCATCGCAGCCGACATCGTAGTCCTCGCAACCGGCTACGACAACATGCGCACCTCGTGCCGCAAAATCCTCGGTGACGAAATTGCAGATCATGTCTCTGATGTCTGGGATCTCGACGACGAAGGCGAATTGAATGGGGTGAGTTCTTTTTATTTTTACCCCCGTTTTTGGTCTTAAGTCTTGAAATGCTGACAAGAAATCAGATGTGGCGACCTTCTGGCCATCCCTCGGGTAAATTCTGGTATATGGGAGGGAACCTCGCGCTTTGCCGCATCTATAGCAAATTTTTGGGTTTGCAGATCAAAGCCATTGAAGCTGGGTTGCATAAAGTGTAGAGTGTAGAGAAAACTTCGAAGCTGCGCGCCATCAGAGGATGGATCTGGAAGCTTGTGGAATCATTCCGTGGGTTGTGTGTAGCAAAAGTGGTGGTTCAGTTAAACTTGTACAGTTTATGATCCATATTGCCTCTTAATCTATGGTTGTGGTTTGATGTTTGGGCAGCTTTGTTATGCAAACATTGACAAGGTTGTTGTTGTAGAAAAACGCAGAGGGTCCAATGATATAACAGCAATCTGAGGTAAGGATATTGAGATTGCAGCATTGTTTTTCAAGGTCAAGGTTTTTGTTTAGACAAGAACATGTGGTCAAAGGTGTTTAGATACAATTTATATAAGTTGTTAAACAGCAGTCTTGATGCCGAAGATCTCCCGTGGGCCAGAGGTCGCTTCTACACCGCTACCATCGTTCTACACTTTCCAGCCGCTAAAAACTGTACTTGTCAAGAGACACTTTTACAAAGCCATTCCCATGTCCCCTCCCCTGCCTCAAGAGATATTATCCCTCATCGCCCATCACACGGCGCACAAAATCAGAAACTGACACCATACACACTGGTCAGCAAATCCTGGCAACCCGCGTTTGAGAAGCAAATTTATTCCTCTGTGGTTCTGCTCAGTCCTTCTGAGGTCACGAGCATCACTGTCAGTCCTGATCAGCGTGTCCAAAAACGTGGTTTGAGTTTGGCCAGACTTGACGAGATTACCAGCGGCCCAGAGCACTGGCGGGTAGTAAGAAGGAAATGGGTAAGGAGGATTCTTTACAGAGTCGCGGTTCCATACTGGCTGGATCCGGGACGCGAGAAAGACGATGACTTCACTTATGACAACATCTGTCGACGCGAGAACGATGAGACGTTTTCCAGAGGTGTGCGCTCGCTGTTTGAGTATTTATCCACATGGACTACTCGAGGCGTTTCTCTTGACATTGCCTTGCAGGCAGAGAACGCCTCATCGGACGAGGACAGTGGTGAACCCGAGTCTTCAACAGCGAGCGGCGATAGTGACCAAATTGCACCTTATCGTGCAGATCTCCTGCCCGACTGTTCTCTGCCTCGTGCTAGATGCATAACATCGCTGAACTGCCCCACCCACCTGACCCCTGCCATGATCCCTGGCGAATACGGTATCCTCGACCGACCTTGCGCGGAGAATCAAATCTCTCTTCCCGCAGTGTTCAAGATTCTTTCGGCATGTGGTGCTGTGCAAGAGGTCCGACTCGACGCTACCTCTTTCATCCCATCAACGGAACCCGAGATGCTTCAAGAGTATCGAATGAGGATTGTAAACGGCTTGTTCCAACTACCATCGAGCATTCGAAGCCTCAATTTCTGCTGGAGTCCAACATTTCAATCTGAGGTGTCCGAGACGAGACCATTGGATGGGAGCACTGAACCAGACTCATTGTGCATAGCACTTCACAAGATTTCTACGCGGCTGCAGCACCTGCACATTGAAGATGTGGCAGTGTTCCCTGAGCTTTTTTGCCCACATGGTCCACCAAGGTCATCCGGAGCATACTGGCCACACCTCGAAACACATGTCTCGTCTCTCCCAAGTGGAGAAAATCACTCATCTTCGCTCTCTCACATCGCTATGTCAATCCCCTCCATAACACGAGCAGCCTTGCTCTGCTCGATACTATCTTTGTTATTCTTGCCTTGTGTTCGAGCTCAAGACTGCAGCAAGTTGAACCCTTGTGCTACTGGATGCTGTAGCAAGTATGGCTATTGTGGGACCGGAGATGATTTTTGTGGTTCTGGAAATTGCGTGGATACTTGCGATTTCAAACTTGGGTGCGACAAAGACAATCCATGCAAGACTGGCTGCTGCAGTAAATTCGGGTTCTGTGGATTAGGTCCAGACTGTAAGTGTTACTCATAACCTCGAATGAGCCCAACTCACATCGAATTAGACTGCTCAACGAAGAATTGCGTGGCAAACTGTGATAGCAAGTCATACTGCAACCCAGGGTACGGGGAGTCAGGCTTTGCTGAAGTTGAGGAATGTCCGCTCAACGTATGTTGCTCCAAATTTGGCTTCTGTGGTCTTACAGAAGAGTTCTGTGGAGACAGAAAAGTCACACGACCATCCTGCAGCAAGACCGGTGGTCTTGCTAGAGTTGTCGGATATTACGAGGGCTGGACCTTGAAAAGGCCTTGCAACGAGTTCATGCCGGAGCAAATTCCCTCAGGTGTATATACACACCTGAACTTCGCATTTGCAACCATCCACCCGCAGACTTTCGAAGTACTCCCCGCTAACCCCACAGACGTCCCTTTGTATAAGAGACTGACGGCCCTCAAGAGACGTGATAAAGACCTCAAGGTGTTCATTGCTATCGGCGGCTGGACTTTTAGCGATCCAGGATCAACCGCTACAACCTTCTCTGATCTTGCAGGATCAGAACAGAACCAGAAAGCCTTCTTCAAATCCCTTATCTCTTTTATGTCAACCTCTACGTCAATCTTTTGTGTTATATGCAGGATGTGTCACAAAGCACGTAGGGCCGGTTCCATAAGGCAACATGCGAGAACAGAGCTGTCTCGTGAGTCTTAATCAACCCCGATAACTTACAGAGGAAGCTTAGTATCCGGCAAGCTGTAGGCACATGATTAATTACGCCGAACGTGCATCTAACCTGCTTCTAGATGACTCAGGACAGATCTAGCTGTTTAGAGTATTAATAGTACATGGAGAGGACTATATGACAGCCCTAAGAGGAAGTGTCCTCGACCTCCACGTAGTCCATTTGACATATTGAAACGACAAGTCTTTATCGTAAGCTATGTCGTCATTGATGATCTGTCCTAACGAGCTCTTAGAAGCGATCGCCGTCCATTTACCGCTCAACGACCTGCTTGCTCTGCGTGCTACATGTTCACGTATAGAGGAGAGTGTGCGCAGTCTCATCAGGCGCAAACACTTTACCGTGCACGAGGTGGCCTTCTCTGAAGCCGGTCTTGTTCGTCTTCTACGCAGAACACAGTGCCAACGTTTTCTTGAAGGAACACAAACAATGACGATCAGGTTCCAACAGGCACCGCTGTTTTATCTGGACGAGCTCAAGTCGTCGTTGATGAGACGTCTCTATCAAGCTTTTCTCTCGTGCCCTTGGCGCGAGAGCGGGCCGCTGCCGGCGACGAGAGCTGTAAGAATGCGAAGTGTCAGCACCAACCCCTGGTCATGTTCTACAATACAGTGAAGATGAGTGATCAGTAGGTCTACAAGTCAATTATACAATTGTTTGGACAGAAGATGGCGTGTGTCGCGAGTTCTCATGGTGAGAAAGTTGCCAGCCTTCGTGTATTTTATCTTTGAACTGCCAAGATTCCTCGAAGTCGCTGCACCAATCCGGAACCTCAACAACCTCCGACCAACTCGACCTCGCATCACGTTCTCGGGGCAAAGGACATACCCGAATGAAACGCTTCTCTTCAAGCGTCGCAGACTTTGCGCAATTGTACCAAAAGTCCTGCAAACCAACAATGACGACGCGCTTCGCATGTCACCGCATCCTGGGCCTTTGTCCGACGTCTGCTCTCCAGTCCTTAGGTTTGCGAGTCCTGCATGCGCAAATCACGTCCCTCATCGCAGGCCGCAAGTGTCATCTTGCCGGATCGAGTCCCAATGCTCAGGTTGGAATCAGAGAAGGTGAAACACGGCCCGCTTCTGTCCCGGATATGCCTTGCATCGGCTATGATCCTCGTGCAACCCGAACTTGATCAACTCTTGCATATTTGCGCAGAGCATTGTTCTTCCATGCCTTTCTGAGTCCATTTGGCCGACCGCAGGATCATCCGCGGTCTATCTCGCCTTGACCATGGAGGATCTCGAATCATCGGATTGATTCACAGGTGAACGAACCGCTACCCATGCCCTACTCTCGTTGGTTTCAGAGTCTTCAGGGGGCCCCTCTAGCAATGACACTCCACGAGGAGGCCATCGTCCAGATTATGAAGGAGCCCGGCACATCGCGAGTCTTCTGCGACCAGCGCTGGAAGTTTGGCTGCAGCTGAACTCATGCGACACGGCAGATGCTGATGCATCTGCAGGCTGCGAGTCAACTGTGTCTCTGCAAATCAACACTAAGCATGCAAGAACACGCCTTCTCCCGTGTCGACATGTCAACTGCGAGTCCTGGTCCACCCAGACCACACACCGATGCACGTAATGCCAGCTCCTCGCAAAGTGCTGAGTCTACAGTTAATAGACCACTGGATATATAATCATGGCTCTCTTCCTCTGCGGTAAGACCACTTCTTCTCCTGTCAATTCAGCAAGTCTTGATTCATCTCTTGTGTCAATTCTCATCTTCTTTTCGTTTTTCTCTGCCTTTGCTGGCCACGCTCTGTTCTCAGACCCTGCGCAAATCTTGATCATGAACCCGAGGGATCCCAGGCACAAACTTTCCATGCGAAGAAGGGCCATTGCAGTAAGACAAGCTGTTGTCCTTTTTCTGTTCCTGGTACTGATTGATTCAAAGTGCCTTCGTTGTCGCAGAAAAAAGATACGCTGCGAAGGCAAGCCAGACGAAGCATGCCATGCTTGCCGTAGTCAAGGTTGTGAGTGTACTTACAGAAGAGTCAGTATTTGGCACTGTTTATCACATTCTGATCATTGAAATAACGAAACTCGTGTTTCAGGCGCATACGATCGAGTGTGAGCTCGCTGGCCAGGCCACGTTGCCGCCGACTGATTCCCTTTCACTATCTCGTCCACCGCCTCTTGTGGAGCCTGAACTTTCTATTGATGCGTTCTCTCCATCGTCTTTCCTACCGTATGGGAACCATTCGTCAAACCATCTGCCACTCCCCTGGCTACCTCCCATCTATTCAACCTCTGAAAGGCTGGGGCCGCTTTCTTTGACACGCCCATCTTATATGGCTATCGAGCATCTTCCATCCTTTGTGCCATCGTCTCATCACAACAACGATGTCTACGGCTTAGACCGGATCCATCCATACCCTCGCATTCCGCAGACACTTTCTTCAGCAGCTGGCTCTATTCCACAAATTTGAGAGCAGCAACGTGGTCCTCTTCCTTTCTGCCCTTGCGCTCAAGGTCCTTGATTTTGTCTCTTTCCGTGAGGATGTCTTCACGAAGTTCGTCCATGATCTTGTTTCTCCTCTGGGTCATGGCGTCCTTCCCCTTGACTTTCTTTTTGAGATCGATGATGGCAGTGTCCTGGCGCATGATCTCTTCGTTGAGAGCCACCACCATCCTGTTCCTTTGGGCCAGATCCTCTCGCAGAAATTGATTTTCTGCATCCAGTTCCTCAATCTCAAGCTGGGCGTCGAGGAGAGATGATTGCTCGGGCGCCGTGTTGTTTTGACCGATATGGTCTTGGGTTTGCTGAGGAGCCATGGCACCTTGTGGTGCTGGTAGCGAGGCACTCATGGTGGAAGATGGGTTTGCGGAGCGCGACTGGATTGGAAAGAATTTGAGAAGACGAAAAGCGCGAGTGTGTGCGAATTTCAGAAGACGAAAAGTGCGAGTGTGTAGCGAATTTTCCGCCTTGGTGAGTAGCGAGAGTGACGCGCTTTCACTGCTTTGTATAAAAGGTCGTTGCGGTGAAAGACGAAGCGCAAACAAATCTGGCCGACGATCCCTTCACTTCACTTGAACTTGGATTTCTTTTCTCTCTGGCAGTTCTTGAGATGTGCTGGGCAAGGGAGAGCCTTGAGTCTGAGTTGGCGCTCTGACTTCAGCTTGGGATTCTTTGTTGCTCTTCACTTGCCTCTCGAGTTCTGTAATGGTATATCTGTTCTCCAGGAGAGCGGCATCCTTCTGCTTGCCTTGAAGATGGAGTCTAAAGATCGTGTTGTCTTGGAGCATGACTTCTTGGTTCAAAGTCAAGACAAGTGTCTCTCGTTCCTTGATCTGAGCTTCCTTGTCGTCGAGCTTCTTTTGGTGATTCTGCTTCTCGGCCATCTTTTTTGCTTTCGATTCAATTTCCTCCGCCATCGTTGTCAAACGTCCGAGTCGCGAATGCGACCTGACCAACCACGAAGACTGCGATTACGAACCTCCCTGACTCTGGCGAGGTGACCGGGATCTGAGGTATTGAGTATCTGCGACGGAGTCTGGGGACACGCCGGCTCTGCGTAGCAATCTCCAGCCCTCCACCCCTGGTTCAGACGCTATAAAAATGCACAAAAATTTTGAAAACTGAGTTGTGTTCAGAGAGAGCCGTGCAAAGTTATATAATATGTTTTTGTGCATATATACAGCCTTTGTAGTGTGACCGGATTGTCTCAAGTCTCGAGACTCCAGGTATTGTTCACATCGTTGATGGAGATTGACTTATGTTTCTTCTTTCTGTCGGCTCTGATGAATTGAGCAAAGGTACGGAAGACGAGAAAGGTTTTGTTCGTCGCCTCGACGGTTCGTGCGTAGTTCTGGTGTTCCGAGGCGTCGGAATATATAGATCTTCATCCTTTCCTGAAAGACGCTCGGCTTCTCTCTTGAGGTACATCTTGGTGGTTTGTGCATCTTGGAGTTCTTTCTCCTTTCCTGGACGAGCCTGCATCCAGAAAGCGGTTCCCAGACCCCAGGTCCAAAGAATATAGCTACCAGTACGGCTACCAGTACGGCTCCTAACAAAGTCTATAGATCACAAGTCCAGAGAGCCTTGGAGATGCAACGGCAGAGGAGCTGATCCCAGAGAGCCTTGGAGATGCAATGGCAAAGGGGCCGATGTGCGTTTGCAACCGCCATCGCTAACCTGGAGAAAAAATACTCTCCCAAGCCACATCTCTCACGCTCATATCCCTCCGGAGCATTATTGCTGCTATGTCAAATTCACGAGCCAATGTTGAAAAGACATAGTCTCAAACAAATACCGACCAAAGGCATGGCACAATCTCACGCCGATCCCAAGGCTCTCGCGCCCCGTAAGGCTGGCATACTATCTCACTCGGAAGGGCGGCAAAGCTTCGAAACCGGCCAAGAGAGCTGGTGGAAGCGATAGCATACATATATACAGCATCTGCAGTCAAGACACCCAGTGGAGGGTACTCTGGGACCATAAATGCACGATGCCAGACACAAGGATTGAATGTCTGGAGGCCACGTTGTGGCAGTCTGACGCTGCTAGCCTGATAGAAGGTTGTCTCATGGAATTGCGACTGTGATGTCTCTGTAGCCTTGGAAAGTCGAGTAACTGACTCGATGCGCAAAATCTTTCCTTTTGAGAAGCAATTGTCGGCACCTACACGGTACCTCTGAGCCACAAGCTTCTCATGTGGAGACGAATCATAGGGTTCACCCTTTCCAACTCCAGGTTGGTGGTGAATGCCGGAATAGACTCCTCCGGGAAGCTGATACGACATAGAATCAGATCTACCTCGAGATCCTCCTCCTCGAACAGCTCCAGGGCATGACCGTCAACCACGAGATGGTAGCCTGGGAGAACATTGCAGTAGAAGACTCGCAA
This sequence comes from Aureobasidium namibiae CBS 147.97, assembly GCF_000721765.1. NCBI lineage: Eukaryota > Fungi > Ascomycota > Dothideomycetes > Dothideales > Saccotheciaceae > Aureobasidium > Aureobasidium namibiae. Next base: position 93,911 of record NW_013581181.1, on the reverse strand, counting down.
CGAGGTAGCTTCCTGCATAGTCTGGACAGCCGCACTCTCTTGCAACTCCTCAAAAATACGAGGCATGGTAAGAGGTGCGGTCTGGAAACTGTTAAATCAGCGGGACTATGCTACGAGCAGCGGTTCCCTGACCTGGTAGATTCTTGTCCAAGACTCGATCAATCTCGAGACTTGAGGCTCTGCATGATCAAGCCTGGGCAACTCACGGATGATGAATTCGAGCATGCGTGCAGTGACGAAGGCGTGGACCTCGTCAACAAGCGATGGTCCACTCGAAGAATGAACTTCCAACAAATCAACAAGCCTGGTCAAATCCTTTATAGAGCATTGCACAGGGGATGAAAAGAGCACCTGAACCAACTGCATCGACGCCTCGGTGTCGGAAAGCAGTAGAAATCTCAAGACGGTGATGACCTGAGTGCAAGAGCGCCAACGCGTCGTTACGCTCGTGACAAGTTGCCATCCAGTCACGATGTATGGAAGGGCATTGTTACCATCCGCCCATGAACGAAGAGTGATCAAACGCTCAAGCAGATTGAGGCTCACGAGCGAGACATCAGGCAAAGCCAAGTGTCCAACAGCCGTCAGGAGCTCCGGTGTGACACGTCTAATGATCTGCACAGCAGACAAACTTCTGAAAAGTGGTCCCAGTTGGTTCAGAGCCGTGTTGATGTCATTGAGTTCACTTCTCGAGTGACGCAGGAGCATGATGTTTCGCCGCCTCTCGCCATGAGATCGTACTCATCCAATCCAAGAGCCTTTTTGAGTTCTTCGTCTATCCCGTCCATTTCATCAATGAAGGCACGGATCCTGTCCTGTAGATGTTGCACAGCTTGTCCAAGAGAAAGACCAGGTTGGTTGATCTGGTCAAGGATAACATCAATTTCATCTTGGAGCTTGTCTTGAGAGGTGGTTGCCTGGGAAAGAGCTTGTTTGAGGTCGTCAATGGCTCCAAGAACCGTGCGACCACCTGTCAGATCCAGTTTCTTTTCGATATCGGCAATGTGGGCCTGGGCATTGTCGAAATTCTCCAGTTGTGTATCCCGTGCGCTCTCGGCTGCAGTGAGACGGTTTGAGAGGTCGCGGACTGCCTCTGAAAGCGTGCGATCACCCATACCCAGCCCTTGCTTAATATTGGACATCTCTTTGTACAGCCGACGGTAGTTTTCAGAACCGCGGCGAGCTCTATAAAGATCCGATTCGAGCTTTTGGCGGTCCTGATCGGAGGTAGCGCGCTCCTTCTTGAGCTGAGCAAGCTCGACCTTGATGTCTTGAATGGCCTGGACAGGTGTGCGGTCATCCAGAGGATCCAGTTCTTGGTTTACCGCGGTGATGGCAGCCTGTGCCTGTCTGTCGTTATTCTGGTGTGTATCACGATCGATCTTGGTCTGAGCAAGCTCGGTCTTGATGTCTTGGATGGCTTGAACTCTGGTGCGTCTACTGATAGGCTCCAGCTCTGCGGTGATATTGCCTAGTTCGGTCTTCCAACTCGTGACCACGCCAGCCAATGTGGACGCCTTGGATGCAGGCCCCATTGCATTGCCAATTGCAAGCAGCTCTTTCTGGGCTTCGTCGCGCTCTTTCTTGTATTTGTCTCGATCGAGTTTGGCGCCCTCAAGACCGCTGCGAAGCTCACCAATGACCTGAACACGTCCGCGCCCATCGCCCAGTCCAAGAGCTTGGTCAACCTTGTCGAGATCTGCTCCGGCAGTGGCGGCTTGCACCTTGATTCCTTCGACTTCGTCTTGGACAGGACGTTGGAGCGGCCCCAGTTTGGCTTTGACTGCATCCAAGGTGGCACTTGCGAGGTTGTGAGTGTTGATCTTGGTGATAGGGTTTTCACCAGGTGCCAAAGTAAGGATTGTTCTGATTCTTCCAAGAGTGTCGTCTGCTGTCTTGAGACGCTCGACTTCGGTGATGGGATCTTGATTGTTGATGGGCGAGTCTTGGACAATCTTCTCCTCGATGCTCTTCAGTCTCTCAATCTCACCGATGTGATTGTCCGTCTCGTGGACAGGCAGAGCGGAAACCAGCGAGTCGAAAGCCATGCTGCGCTGCTGAAGCTGTTTGATTGCATCAATACGAAGCTGGTTATCCCGACTATTCTGACCAGGCAAGAGTTCAGCGAGCGCCTTGAAGGCCGTGTCATTCTGCCGGAGCCTCTCGGCCTCCTCGACATGCTTGGCGCCAACGTGGGGGGGAAGGGCATTGATAAGTGATGCAAAAGCCTCGTCAGACTCTTGAAGCCTTGTGATTTCCTGGATACGAGACTGGTTATCCTGACTGTCCCGACCAGGCAAGAGCTGAGCGAGCGCGTCAAAGGCCTCCTTGGTGTTTTTGAGTTGATCGATCTCAGCAATGCAACCATCGTTGTTGTCGGCAGACAGACGGGACGTGAGACTAGAATAGTCGGCAGACACAGCTCGTAGGCCTATGACAGCCTCGGTCGAAGAGCTCTTGTCGTTGTCACTGATCAACTTTCGAAGGTTGTCGTATGCATCCTCGACATCCCGAAGAACAAGAATGGCGGTTACGGCACTCCTGGATGTTATGGGCTTGTTGAGTGTGTGATAAATCTGGTCATATTTGGTCTCAATTTGCTGGAGAGCGTCGATAGACTTGAGAGCCTTGCCTTCGGCTGCGCCGAGAGCCTTGTAAATTTGCTGGTACTCGGTCTTGACATCCTTGAGTGACTTGACAGCATCGGTGGCATCGCTGTCCTCGGGCAATTCGAGAGCGTTGCAAATCCGCTGCTTTTGGCCCTTGATCTCCTGGTACAGTTGAGTCGACTCGGTCTTGGACGTCTTGAGAGACTTGATTGCGTCAAGAGCCTTGCCTTGTCCAGAAGTATCGAGTTCGCTACAAATAAGGTCGTGTTCGGTCTTGGTCTTCTTGGAGTCAACAATAAGCTCAATAGCCTTGTCCTTTTCAGAAGCACCGAGAGTGGCAAAAATCGTGCCGTGTTCGGTCTTGATCTTGTTGAGGTCATTGATGAGCCGAACAGCCTTGCCCTGTCCAGAAGCACCGAGAGCAGCATAAATTCTGTCGTGCTCGGTCTTGATTTCTGTGAGGGTACCGATAAACTCGACAGCATTGCGTCCCTGAGCCAAGCCGAGAGCCTTGTAGATGCGTTCATGCTCTCTCTTCACAGTGTTGAGAGCCTTGATGGATGCGATGGCCGTACCTTGGAAGGACGACCCGAGCTCATTGATGATTTGAGTATGCTCAGTCTTGACCTTTTGGAGATCTTCAACAAGAGCTGGAGCTGTGCCGTCCGCTGAATGATCGAGAGCCTTGTAGATGAGTTCAAGCTCTTGGAATCCAGGCCAAAGTTTTCCAGTCACGGTAGAGACGGCTTGATCAGTAGCAACGAGAAGCTGGACACAGATCTTTTGAAGCTCAGCGCTATCATTCTTGTGCTTGGTGATGACTTGTAATGCTTGATCATTGGTCGTCACTTCGAGCGTACTGCGAACAGCTGACATGTTGTCGCCATCGGCCTTGAGACTGTTGATGAGACTTGAGGCCGTAAGAGGCGTTGTCACATTGAGGGCGTCGTAAATAGTCTGAAGGGCGGTGTGCTTGGTCTTCAGCTCATTAATCTTGTCGACACAGGCGTTGGTTGCAACTCCCTCGAGAGCATTTTCCATAGCCTTTGCGAGTTGGTCTGACCGCTTCAACCTCTCGACTTCGTCCACATATGCCGAGGTTGTGTCGTACGTGCCGATTGCATTTTGTAACTTCTTGACTGCATCAGAGATGATATTGATCTTGGCTGTGACCTCGCTTTGGGTGTCGCTCAAGTCGTCTGGGAGGTCAATCTCCTCGAGAAGCACCAGAGCGTCGCTCTTCTCCTTGACTAGAGACTGGATTGCTTCTGAAAGGTCCTCCTGTTCTGAAATGTAGAGATGCTCCCTCAGCGGCTTCAGGGCCTGACGAACCTCCTCGTTGACGCTCTCTTTGGTGTGGAGATTGCGTGTGATGTGATCAGCAATGTCGACGTTGTGGTCGGTCTTGAGAGCTGTCCTTACAGCACCAAGTCGCTTGGCAAGATCCTGCAATGCAGCAAAGATCTGCTGTGGAGACTTATCCTCATCAGTGTAGTTGATTGCACCCATGACTGAAACCTTGAAACCGTCGTAGTGCGAGCAGAAAGTCCTGGCTTTCTCTTCAGATGCATTCAGGTCTCGTTCGAGCTGCCGGGAAGTTTCCAAGGCCTTGTCGAGTTTGGCTTGAACATCGGCGACAACATTGACTTGTCTTTCGCGGAGATTCGAGGCGGTTTGCGAAAGCGCTTCGTTCTCTCGTTGAGCACTGTCAAGTTTGTTCTCTAGCTTGTCGTGTTGTTTGTTCAGTCTAGCGTTGTCAAGCTTGCAATGCTCGATTGATGCCTCCAGTGTGGCGATCTTGACTGCATCTTGTGACTTCAATTGCGAAAGCTCATCGATTTTGGAAGCTTGGGCTGTACCGGACGCTCGAGAAACCTTGAGATCACGCTTTGTGGTTGTGAGCTCGTTGGAACAAACTTTCTCTTTCTTGGCGAGTGCCTCTAGCTGCTCTTCCAAAGTCGCGATTCGAGCGGGATGGTCAAGCTCCTTGTAGACTCTCAATTCTGCTTCTGCGGCAAGAGCCCTCTCCTTGAGAGTCTCGCTAGTCGTTGATTGTTGCTGCTGGACCTTGGACAGTAACTTTGTCACCGCTGCCGTGATTTGAGCAGGCTTAGGACTGACGTCGAGACCAAGCACGGTTGCAAGAATTCTGAACTCGTAGGAGACTGATTTGTACGATGTGACAATGCCGTTCAGGTTTTGAATCTTTGTGAGTTTGTCTTGCAGTCGAGCGTTGATGGAAGAATTTTCGCTCTCAAGACCAGCAATCTTCTCGCTATCCGATTTAGCCTTGTTGTCATACTCGATCAGTTCTAAAGTTTGCTCCGACATGACCTTTTGGTGTCGCGAGAGGGACTTTGTGTGACGCGAGTTCTGCTTCTGGGCGTCGGTTGCGATGTCGGTCATTTTGTCGAGTCTCTCCTGAAAGTCGTCATTGTCGTCTTGCATGCGCTGTGCGTTGACTTCGCACTCGGCGTGTTCTTCCTTCATAGCCTCGTACATCTCTGACGACTCACGCGACTCGACCAACTCGTCAAGGAAGTGAGTGAGATAGGCAAGAGGCGTCGTGACCTCCAGTGGAGGTGTGACGCGAGCAGATCTGATCGCCTTTCGGAACTCGGACACGAGAGCTGCATCCCGACTATCCGTGGTGCCAACATTCTTGATATGCCAATCGTAATCCTTCTTGACTTTATCGGCTGCTGCAACTGCCTCTTGGAGCTCTCGCTGAAGGACAGCCTCGACCTCCTCATGCTGGTCATGGGCCTCTTGAAGAGCAAGGCGGTACTCTTCAGCGGCAGCCTTCAACTCCGTTATGGTGGTGTCCTTCTGAGCAGCCGCAGCCCCCAACCTCTGCACTTCCTCATCCAACTCAGACTTGTTCCGAACCAAGATTCGCAGTTCCTCCTTTTTCTCGGCATTCCGCTTCAGCAAGGTCTGAACCTTGTCGCCGCATTTTGCTGCTTCCGACATCCACTCGGTGGCCACACTCAAGACCTCTTTGATGGTGAATTGGTTGTGAGAGGCAAACTCGCCACTGACTCCTTGAAGAACGAGCGCTTCGGTGTCATCTTGCGGTGTGATGGAGGTTGGGAGAGCTTGTACCTGTGCGACGCCGAGGGCTTTGACAAGCTTGCCGATATCGTCACGAGAAATAGCCTTGTGCTTGTTCTTCATGTCGGCTTTGATAAACGAAGCAAAGGTTTCGACGAGTTGGGAGACGTAGTTGGTTGCCACAGTGGTGCGATTGTAGTTTTGATCGTACGTGGCAGTCTTGAGCCATTCGACCAGGTTGTTGTTGAGAATGTCCAAGGCATGATTCTGGTCTGAAATGCGAACAGCTTCTCCGGCGAGGTACGATTGGGTATTGCGTGCTGCTTGGAGTTCACGTTCTGAGTCTTGAAGAGTCAACCCGGCAGGTGTTTGCAGGTTGCCCTTAGCCTTGATATCTTGTCTACAAGGCTGTCAGTGATTGAAGCTACGTCCGCGTGACGAAACGAGTGGACTTTGGTCTCTTTTGCTTCTGTTGTGTCTGGGATGGAAAAGATGATCGACGAAGGAGGTACGGACGGCTATGCTCAACAAAGATGTGATGAAAATGATGCAAAACTTACGTGAGTTTGTGGTATTGAGCAATATTTGCATCAATCCGATAGCCTTCTCTAGCGATAGTCTGGAACGAACTGTAAGCCTGACCCTTGGACACAAACTTGGAAGGTTGTTGAGCCATTCTGCCGAATATGCAGAACGACAGGAGACCTGGCGCTGCGATGCTATCGGGGCTCTCTGAGTCTTCTCTGGGTAGAGATTGGTCATGTACGCTGAGGAGTTGGAAAAGTTCAAACAAACAGCAGCTGGGCAAGCTCCATGCAAGCAAGCATGTCCCCATGACAAAGACATGTCGATTTCTTTGACAACGGCATCCTGCATATGTCCCGTGTTGCGGTCACGTCCAGATGCTATGATGTTGGTTTATACTTACAATGGAAAGCTAAATAATAGACTGTCCTCTTGAAAGAAGAGCCTCAGACACTCAGAATCATCTAGACAGTGCTTGAGGAAAGCAATGGTGGTGTCTGATTGCTCTGGACAGCTTCTGAGACCAGCTTGCATTGTGCTGGATCCCTGCATGATTGATGCACGATGCTTTGTTCCAATAAAGCATCGTGCATTTCCATAGTGTGATGTTCGCCTTCTGCGCATGCCGGAGAGGCCTGAAGATCAAGTCTCTTGGAGGAGCCTTGTTGGAGACATCTGGTAGAGAATTCTCGAGGCATAATTTGTTTCTTTGGGTGATGCTCGTCTCTTGAGAGTACTGTGCATTTTTATAGCGAGTTGAACAACTTCCGTGTCTGTCGGAGATACGTTCACATCCCATCTCTTAGAGGAGCCTGGTTCTATTATCTGGGATGCAGATCCTCGATCGCAACTCCAGGCAGGATCATGTCTCTGATAGCAATGAGGAGTCTGGTGTGAGGCTTTCGATGATCTGGACAGCGGACAGACCTTCGCCTGGTGAACCCAAGTCTGTGAGAGCCGAGTCGATGTCACCGATCTGTCTTTGAAGTTCACTGATCGCCGTAGGATTTTGTTCTTGAGTTCGAGAGTGTGCTTGTGCTTTGTCGAGTTCAGCTTGGACAATTCTGGCCTCGTCTCTTGACTTTCTGAATTGCTCGTCCAACTTAGACTTTGCATGATTCAAGTCTTGTGCAGCTCCCTGGATGAGATCATCCCTCCTTGGACACCGCTCTTTCCTACAAAGTATCATGCAATTTCATAGCCAACTGTTCAGGATCCTTGCGTACAAGAGATGCCTCTACGTCCATCCGGATGCACAGCAGCGTTGTGAAAGTGGGCTCGGCCATGGAGATATCTTCGGGCGGTATCTCTGTGGATGTCGCTCGTTTGTTGAAAGTATCATGCACTTCCATGGCTAGTTGTCAAAGTCTTCTGCATATTGGAGACACCTCTCCCATCCATAGCATGGGTCAAAGTATGCACACTAATGTAAAGACAGCTGTCTCCAAGCTGGCAGGTCTTGAATTGTTTCAGAGTAGACAAATTGACAATCCCGCAAACCATGGAAATGATATGATTGCATGATTGGTTGAATAAATCAGAAACAGCGACATGTCGATTGTGACGAGATGGCACAACCGCTTCAAAGGGTCGTTGGTTGTACAGCATGCACGTCACGTACAGTGGTGCTCGTCACGAATGAGATGCATGGATGATGATCTTGTTCGAGATGAAGTTCGAGGAACCTTGGTCGTGAGAAGTATTCAATGCAGAGAAAGAAAAAAAGCATGAGAGAGAATGGCAACCAGAGGTAACCAGTCCAAAATCAGAAAACGCCCAGCCAAAATTTCGGACAACCCAGCCGAGCCTCGGCTTGTATTTTGCGTTTTGTGGAGAGAGAGGGGCAGTGACGCCTCTTTGGAACCGGGAAATACTATGGGCAACCAGAGTCAAGCAAGCAAGCGTCCCTCGGCCATGTCAAACGCCGTTTGTGGATGATGCCATGGGCACTCTGCGCGTAATGGGTGGTCGGGGTTAGGAGGAGGATCATCAGAGTAGGTCGCGAGCGAGACCTGTCCTTACCTCACCTTCTCTCTTGCTCATCCCAATTTCCCTCCTTCTTCGAAATCCAAACGTGAGACTTTTGATACAGAACAATGGCTGCTATACCTTTAACCATCGCAGCTCCAGCAGCAGCAGCAGCATCCCTCGCCTACCTCCGCGCCAAAACCAGCTTCCCTAGCGACTACTCCATCCTCAAGGCCACCGTCGTGGGCGCACTCTACGTCAGAAGCTGCGTGAAAAACGACCGCGTCAACCTGTTCTACGAACTCGAGAAACACGCTTTGGACACAAAGACTTGCCATCGCTCTTTCCTCGCCATCCCGCCGCACATTCCCAAAGATGTTTCTACACCCGCAGACCTGGAAGGCTTGCAAGCGACGGAATTGAGCTACAAACACGTCTATGAGACGGTGTTGAAGTTTGCTGCGTGGTTGAAGCAAGAGCATGGTGTGCAGAAGGGTGATATGGTTGCCATTGACTTTACCAATAAGCCTCAATTTGTCTATCTGTGGTTTGCACTCTTCTCGCTGGGTGCGAAGGCTGCGTTTATCAACACAAATCTGCGAGGAAAGGCTTTGTTGCATTGTGTCAAGGCTTGTGAGGCGAGGCTGTTTATCGTGGATCCAGCTATTGAGGAGGCCTTGACAGACGAGGTCAAGCAAGAGCTCGGTAGTTCGGTACGACCAGTCGTTTTGGATGCGGTCACCGAGGGTTTGATTCTCGCAGCAAAGGGATTGAGAGTGCCTGATGCAGAGCGAGGAGGTAACCAGATGACCGATACGGCAGTCTTGATCTTCACCTCTGGCACCACAGGACTTCCCAAGCCAGCCGTGGTTCCTTGGAAGAAGTTTCTACTGTCTGGCAGAACCGTCAGCAATTGGCTCGGTGTCAAATCCACAGACAGATACTACACCGTGAGTGCAGCTCCCCCTCTCATCTGGCATAACGCTGACAACCACCCAGGCCATGCCCCTCTACCACAGTTCCGCAACAATCCTCAACATTTCCGTCGTCCTCCACGCAGGCGCAACGACAATCCTCTCCCACCACTTCTCCCCAAAAACCTTCTTCGCCTCAGCAACAGCCTCACGCGCAACAATGATGCAATACATTGGCGAAATGTGCCGATACCTCCTCAGCACCTCTCCCTCTCCTTTCGATAAATCTCACACCATCCGCCAGGCATTCGGCAACGGCCTACGCCCAGACGTATGGCAAAACTTCAAAGAACGCTTCAACATTCTCGAAATCGCCGAGTTCTACTCTGCCACTGAAGCTGTAGGCGGCACTTTCATCAAGAGCAAGAACAACTTTGGACTGGGTGCTGTGGGCAGAGCAGGAACAACATTGCAAACGCTTATGGGAAGTCAAACCGCAATCGTCAAACACGACGTCGAAACCGGAGAACCCTACTGCAATACCTCGAACCTCTGCGAAAGAGTCGATCCAGGAGAAGCAGGCGAATATATCAATGCATTGGATCCAAACAACATCCGCGACAAATACGTAGGATACTACGGCAACAAGAAAGCTTCGGATTCCAAGATTTTGCGTAATGTGTTTAAGCAGGGAGATGCTTGGTATCGTTCTGGCGATTTACTGCGCAAAGACGATCAAGGCCGCCTTTTCTTCGTCGACAGAATTGGAGATACTTATCGCTGGAAATCCGAAAACGTCAGCACGAATGAAGTCGCCGAAGCCCTGTCGACATCCCCTCATATTGACGAGATTAATGTCTATGGCGTAGCGCTTCCAAACCATGATGGTCGTGCTGGTTGTGCGGCTGTAATGCTCAAGTCAACTCCTTCAGCACAAACACTCAAGGAGATTGCTCAACATGCAAAGGAAAAGATGCCCAAGTTCGCGATTCCATTGTTTTTGAGAGTGGTCAAGGAGTTTGAGGTGACGGGTACGGCAAAGTATACTAAACATGGATTGAGGGAACAGGGAGTGGATCCGACGAAAGTTGGAGAGGATGGCTTGTATTGGTTGCCTGTGGGTGCCGAGGCGTATGAGAAGTTTGGCAAAAGGGATTGGGATGCTGTGGTGGGTGGTGGTGTCAAGCTTTGAGACCGATAATTCTGTATCATTCCATGACAAGACAAGGCCGCGCGAATAGTAGCAAGGTCCTCTGAATCTCCAATATCGTTTCTTCGTTTCCGTGGCATTCTTTCACGTTCTTGAATCATCCTTTTCTTCGTCATCATCCTTTCGTGAGTAGCAACAACGTTGATTCTCGTCTGGGAGTCTCCGCCGTGTATACGAACCATCGTCTTCATTCGTGATTCAATCCATCGAGAAAACCCGATGCTTCCGTTCATCAATCTTGTCAGAGCCTGAGAATTCGTGTATCTTCAGCTGCATCTCAAATTTGACAATCTTTTCTGCTCGTTTTTCCCCCATATCACATTCTTGTCTTCGTCGTGCGGGACAGAGCAGACTCAATGTCCATAGTGATAAGCGCGGGCAACCAACTAAGTCACCAAGCTTGGCCAAACAACGACTTCGACAATGCAGAGATATTTGGCGAGTGATTTTTGATAGAGGGTTGGACGAGCATGCGTACCTGCCAGACGCACTATGATCTTGTCAAAACCACCGAAAGCGAAAGGAAAGAGGACGAGAGGAATGATTGCGCAGACAACGAAGAGAGCCCATGATTTACGTTTTCCTGCTTTGTCTCTTTGTAGCCAGACGACATCATTGGCGAGGCTGTGCGTGCGTGCATTTTCGAGACGGCGTGGTGATTGTCTTTGCAAGATCAAGTCTTGGTTTTCGTCGTAGTTGGAGATGTCGAGAGGAATGGTTGGAGCGAAGGATGGAGTGCTGCTTTCGTTGGACATGTGAGGTGGTGGTGAAGGATTTGTGCCTTTTGATGGCAGTGTTCTGGGGGCCGTTTCTAGCCCGGGAGAGAGCTTTTTCACTTCCCCATAGACGGAGGTGTCTTCTTCTTGCTGTCCCATTTCAAAGACGGAGCCACTAGCAGACTCCTCGGCGTCCAAGACACCCGAGTCCAGACCAAAAAGGAACCGGGAGACCGAGGGAGGAGGATTCCGGTCCAGAATCCTGGTGGGAGGGGTGGGGACAACATCATCGCTCTCGTCCTCGCCACGGAGGGAATCCGGACAGTAGACGGGCGGAGGCAGGAGGAGAGAGGGCGCAGGACCAGGAGAGACGAGAGGAGCAGGGAAAGGTACAAGCTCACGGCGGGCGTCGACGTACGACTGGCGATCCAACTCTCCCGCGTGGATGAAGGCGTGGGAGTCATTGGACCGCTCCGACGCAGCATATGCCTCTACAAGACCCTCGATGGTGCTCAGAGAGCCGCGCTTGACTTGACCATCCATGACGGCGGAGGAGGGGAGGGTGGTGTTGTTGCCTGCGTTGATGCAGGAAGAGCTTTGGAGGAGGTAGAGGTCGAGAAGGGATGTTGAAGCTATAATAAATTCGGTCAGACCCTGTGTCTGGGAAGGAGAAGGGATTGTGTGCACGCGTAGGGATCTCGGATGGAGTGGTGTACAGCAATGAAGCTTTGAAAATGCACGAAGCAATGTGCAGAGAGGGATGGGCTATTGAGAGTAGCAAATCACGACTTACAGGAACTCGACACTGCTGGCAAAGAAGAAGAAAAGTCGTGGTTGTTGAATATTACTCGAGACGTAGCGGTCTGTGCGAGCACTAGCCCTTTTGACCGTGTGATGTCCTCGTTAACAGCACTTTCGTTCACTAAACCAACGATCGAGGCATTGGTCAGTGACAAATGTCTACTAACATCATCTGACTGGCAGTCGACATCTGTGCCACGCTTGGGATGGTCCAAAAAAGTGGTCCCGCCATACGTATCAAAACTCCATCCGCAATCCAGACTTGGCTGATATTGATCATGTTCTGGGACCAGATCAGATCGAGATGACAGTTCCTGGCATCTTTTTCGACATTTTCGCGCAAAATGAGGTTTCGACATGAACGAAAACCCACTCCAGAACGACATTAGCGATGATTGAACTTGCAGCGTCTCTTGACCAACCCAGTCCAGCAAATCAGGTGTACAGATACACAAAAAGCCACGCCAAATTCGACTCTTCCCTGTAATAACGTTGCCAATCACTTCTGGCCGAATTCTCGTGCTTTCTCCAAAAGCTTGCAAATGGAGAAAAGTGGTCAATGATGTGAGTCCAAGCAGATCCCTTCAGTTACCCTTCAGTAAACAGACGATGAGAGAGGCGCGTGCTGCGGCGAGATGCAGCACCACTACTGATTGACAATGCTCAATCGAGTTAGAAGATGAGTTGACTTTCCTTCGGCCTGGCGGGTGGGAAAGACGCGATAGTTTTTAGGCAGGCAAGGCCACAGCTGAATACTGCATGAAAGTAGTGTCTTCGTCTCGGTTCCCAGCAAGCTCTTCTTGACGATGAATGCTCAATGACAGATTCTTCAGTGCTGGCTTTCTTTCTTGGATGGTATATCTGAGCTTGGCCGAGCGTGGGAGATTGTTTGGACAGTAGTCAAGTAGAACCTCGGACGATTTGTTGGCGGGATACTTTGCAAACGACCTCTATGTACAAGGATTCAGGACGGTGTTTCTCGATGATGTCCTGTTAGATGCCTGGAACAATCCAGATATGCTTGATTCCTCAATAGCAGTTGTCGTGATGATAGCCAATTGGTGTGCAATGCCGAAAAGTCGGAAAGTGATGTCGTTAATCAGGAATTTGATTTGCGAGTTGTTTTCCACTGCGCGCAAGCAGGATTTTGAAGAGCTGAGAGCCAGATGGTAATCATGCGGGACGAGCTGGGCTCAAAACCGAGAGATTGTTGCAATTGATCTGGCCGATAAAGAGTAGAGCTTCGATGTCAGTGGACGCATACAAGATGGTTGAAGCTTGCATGTTATGGATATTCCTCCTCATGATGTTGAAACGGATATGTATCTGCATCGTTCCTTTCGATGGAGTAGAAAATCCAGCTGGTCAACCCAGAGCGCTTACCTTTCTTTCATGAGATTGGAAGGAACAAATGAGTAACTTGTGCTCAGCATCACTTTCCCAGTCTTGCAACATTACAGGAAGTCGTGACTCCCGACGCCGAGACCGCGGAAGACACTGAAAGCTCATCACACACTTCTCATGGTCATGTGAAAGCTTGTAACGTGCGCTGGTTAAAGAATGAAGATGCCTAGTCTGAGCAACAAAGTCCATCGGCATCACCCCGGGAATAAACAAGCTTTCCATCTTCTTTGTCGTCGTCGTCAGCAACAACGTCTCCTGTATTGTTCGGCCTTTCTATTTTTTTTTGATTTTCTAAGGTGGTGCATTGATGAAAAACATAATGGCAGGTCCGAGGTGCATTATAGATGACCGTTCTTGGTATACTCTCCTTTCCAAATTCAGTCTAGCTTCTCTGTGCTACAAGTTACAAATGCATAGGCTCAAAGGGATCTACCCTCTTGTCTAAGAGGAGTTGAAACTACCGAGTGACATCTGCCATCTCTCTACAATCACTCTATACCTCACTATTGTGCCCTAACTATATGAGAATAGTAAACATCATATCACTCGATAAAAACGCTTTCTGTACGCACTGCTGTCGTTAGGAAACCAACGGATCATGTTTCGAATGTAAACCTACAAGATAGAGTTTAATCTCGACAAACGTTTTGTGGTCAAAAATAGATTAGGACCATCGTTGATACACAAGATTGTGAGCTGCGGACATGGCAACAAGATTAGGGAAGGGGTACGATAGAGATAGGCAAGGCAGCAACATTTGACAGACGTGAATAGGAGAGGTCTAGTATAAACAACGGAGTCCGTGGGCCCCGAGTCCGTAATAAGGAAATGATCTCGTGCTAGCCGCGTGGCGTCAAGTAGTGATACGAGCAGTTTGAACTCTCAACGTCGAAGATGAGGTAATAGTGAATTGTGACAGAAGCAAGACCAGGAGTCAATGTTGCGACTGCTCAAAGATTGATTGGCTTCATTGGCAGGGGCAGAACATGTTCACTAAAAAGGCATTTGACAGCTCAAAGAGCCCTAAAAAACATGACAGAGATGGCAGCCCGGCGTTGAACGGTGCACCAGGGAAGACCATCAGTCACCGCCGCAACGCATTTCCTTGCAACTCAATGAAAGCGGCTCTTGTCAAATCCACAACCAGGCTCAACACCCGTCACGGACTTTCGTCTCAGCGCGATGTCACAGCAATTATAGCCATGTAGTCGATCACAGCACAGCAATAATTTTTGTCATGTACAGTGTAAGAACCGAGAATATATACATTGGTCATAAAAACATCATCATCAAGACTTTTGCATCAACGAATGCAGCCTCAAACATATCTATAGCAAAGGTCATAACCTTCTGTGGATGCAACACTCTTGACAGCAACAGAGTTGTCGAAACCTCTGATCCTCACGCGCTCATCCTCAACCTGCATTTCAGCTTTGGGATGTTGTTGTTGCCAAAGCCACCACAGACGGTCAACCTGCATCTGATGCAAGAAAAGGGGATCTGCAATGATTGACATTAACTCATGTTGCCTCAATACGAGTTTGTGAGGATCACAATAATTACCTTGAGGCAGCTCGGAGCTGGAAAGGTCAAATGGTGCCAAGGAAGTGATACGAGATTCGAGGACGTGTGCAAAGTCGTCGTAAGTGTCGGCAGCCATGATCTCGTTGAGAATTGAAGCATCGAGATGTGATTTTGCAGCTGCATCGTGGAAAGCGGCTTGTGATGATGAGTCCACGGCTGAAACCTCGCCTAGTGTCTCGGTGTAGGCAGCAGCAACGGTCCAGTCCAGGTAAGGCATATCTCCAAGGTATGCACATTCATTGCGTAGAGCAGACTCGAGTGTGTGCATGAAGAAACGATTCCAAGGGAGGTAGTCAACTGTTTGTGTCGCGTGCCAACCGGAGATGCTGTATGCAGAGAGAAAGTCACCGAGTCTGCTGCCCGAGTTGCCATTCTTGGAGGGAGTGTCGAGGAGGCAGCGAACTGCACTTCTGTAGCGTTGTTGTTCGACGGGCTTCATATTTCGCCATTCACGGCGGAGAGTGAGGTTGTCGCATGTACTTGTGGGTGCGGAGGTCGGCAATGATGTGCTGGCGATAACGGTTGCTGCCGGCTTGTGTAGGATGTGCTGAGACTTGATCAAGTGTTGTGGTTTGCTCCAATTCGAAGAGATTATTGTAGCGACTGTGCCCAGGACGAACAGCAACCATAGGAGTACAAATACTGGTCGTGCTGGAGGTGGTGATGTTGGTGATTGACTCTCGAGGTCATTGTTTTGAAGTTGTTGTCTTTCAAGCTCCAGAGCTAGTTGCTTCTTCTCTGACAGGATACTTTGTTCTGACATTGTGACTTGAGATGCAATCACGAGTAGGAATACGAGAGGAAGAAAGATTAAAGTACGGAATATCGTCCACAGTATATATTTGCAGCAAGCACGTTGCAAGACCGTTAGCGCAATCCGACGAGGTGCATATATATAGGAAAAAGTGGCTGTAGAAAGTCAAAGGTAAGCTACGAGGTTAGCGTTCAAGACATGTGCTGAGATGGTTCTAACGGTTGGAGGTGGTCAGCATCAAATGAGAGCGAGACGTTATTGCACGCCACCGGCCGGTCGGGTTCAGCTTCCACCTTCTTCGCTGTAACGAGCCTCCTAAGCCTCCACAAGACCCGAGGGTGGCTTTTGGAAGGAGGAGTGAAGTTTGTTTTTGTGACCAGAGTTCAGCTGAAGAAGGTTCATTTGGCTCGTCCCGAAGATCATGGTGTTGTAGATCTTGAGGATCTCCGACGAACATCTTCAACGTCCATACAGCATCAATCCCCGTCGAGTCTCGAGATCAAGGCGTGACAAGCGTTGTCCTACAGTGCATGGATTTCGAAATTGGAGAAGGATCAGTTCCCGGCGACCCCTCGTAGAACAAAGTCTAGCCTGCCGTGCCAAGCAATCTGGCTGTCAAAAACTGTAAAGGGGCGCGTTCTGTTTGAGGAGAAACCTGCCACGGTGCGCCGAAGGGCTTTTTCGAACACGAACTTTGATTGTGAAGATGGCGTTTTTAGATGGCTGAAAATAGACCAATCCCCAGGTGTCTTTGGACTTTGTGGTGAACACGTGCTATGTAACGGCACAAGGAAAGACAAGTCTCAATCGAACCCAAATCAACTGAGACTGGATTAGGTTCCTGGATGGGTGAGTTGCGATTGCGACATTGACGTGAACCGCGGACGACGGCGGCTGAAGAGTCGAGCCCTCTCAACCTGACGCAATTATTGAATTTCTTGCGCACTGCAGACGCACACCGTGTTTCTCCGACACTATTGCAATCACGTCTTGATGTCAGATGTCAGATGTGGATCGGCTATTACTTTTTCCTGATACAGCAATGTAACCAACCAAACTCCTTGAAAGCAGTAAAACAAAAACTCCCTGTCGCCCTCCCCTTGCGCCATGGAATTGCACCCAAGACTTGCTGTTGTTCAACGCCCTCCCATTGCGTCCTGTGATTGCACTTCATGCCATATCCGTGTTAAAAATACCCAACGCCCTTTCCTAGATGCTCCAGCACAACACTTTCAAATCACTTCTTCTCTTCGAGAGCAGCCTCGACAGCATTCTGTTCGTTGATGGAAATCAAACGAGAATCTCTGCGAGAGCTGAAGGAGGTTCTCACAGCCGCAACACCCTCAGATAGTCTGCGACGATGGAATGGCTTGCTCAACTTGTCCAAACTCTTTTCGAGGATTTGCTTTCCACGGCTTGTACCAGACTCGACGCTTTGCTGCAGCGAACTCTTGCGACTGTTTTGCTCGGGGGTCTGCTTGGTCTTGTCGTTCTTTGAGGTCTTGCGGACCTTCTTGGTTTGAGGTGGAGAGATTTGAACGTGATTGCGAGATCCAGGGGTTGGTGAGTCATCTCTTGCCATAGGAACCGGTGACTGGATGCTTGTAGGTTTCGACAGAGGAGAAGGCTCGGCGGAGGTAAGCTGTGGCGAAGGTTGTTCTGGTGTAGGCTGTGGTGAAGGCTTGCGAGGGCTGATGCCGGCCAGAACCTGGTCGCGGGCAATTTCCAGATTCTGTATAGTGTGCAAGCTGTTGACTGCTAGTTAGTTGGTTAACGAGATACAAAGGATAATAGTTTGTCGATATATCATGTGGAAGTTGTGAATGCAGAGAATGAGGATAGATATACAAATGGCCGTTGACGTATTTATCGAGAAAAAAGTCCTACTCTCCTTGCAGCGGGTTTCCCATGCCGCCTAGAGTAACCATCTTGGTGACCATGTACTCATCGATACCAATCTTGGAGCCTTCACGTCCGAAGCCTGGAGAACAATTAGCTCGGATATACTGATTCGGAATGACCTTGACTCACCTGATTGCTTGACACCTCCAAACGGCGAGGCAGGGTCGCTGATAAGACCAGTGTTGACACCAACCATACCAACCTCGAGAGCCTCAGCTACACGGTAGATGCGATGTACGTCACGGGAGAAGAAATAGCCGGCAAGACCAACTTCAGTGTCGTTGGCAAGCTTGACAACCTCGGCCTCAGTATCGAAGGGGAACAGACCGGCTACAGGTCCGAATGTCTCTTCATGAGCCAAAGCCATGTCGGTAGTCATGTCGCGGATGACAGTGGGTTGGAAGAAGTTGTCACCGAGATCAGGAAGCTTCTGACCACCAACAAGAACCTTACCACCGTGCTTGACAGCATCCTTGACATGTGCCTCAACCTTGCTGACGGCACGATCGTGAATCAAAGGACCGTGAGTGACACCCTCGTCGTAACCGTGACCGACCTTGAAGTTCTTGACCTTTTCAACAAAAGCCTCGGCGAATTTGTCGTAGATACCTCTCTGGATATACAAGCGGTTCGCACAAACACAAGTCTGACCAGAAGAGCGGAATTTGGAAGCAATGGCACCAGCAACGGCAGTGTCGAGATCGGCGTCGTCAAAGACAATGAAAGGAGCATTTCCACCGAGCTCGAAGGAGAGCTTCTTCAGAGTGTCTGCAGATTGTTTCATAAGAAGCTTGCCGACTCCAGTACTGCCGGTGAAAGACACCTTTTTGACAATGTCAGAAGATGTAATGGCCTCTCCAACTTCGGGAGTGTTCTTCATGGCTGTGATGATGTTGACGACACCAGGGGGAATGCCAGCGCGGACAGACAATTCAGCCAGAGCGGCGGCAGTGAAAGGAGTCTCACCAGGAGACTTTGCGACGACGGTACATCCAGCTGCCAGTGCAGGACCAATCTTTCTGGTGATCATGGCGGCAGGGAAGTTCCAGGGGGTAATGAGACCGCAAACACCGACGGGTTCCTTGAGGGTGAAAACCCTGTTGCCAGCGACGGTTGCAGAGATGGTGTCGCCGTATGCCCTGGGAGCTTCCTCGCTGAACCACTCGAAGAAGTTGGCAGCGTATGTGGCCTCACCCTTTGCATCAGCCATTGGCTTTCCATTCTCCCATGTAATGAGTCTTGCAATATCCTCCGAGTTCTCAACCATCAGGTCGTACCACTTGCGTAGCATCTTTGATCTTTCTCTTGCGGTCGTCTTGCGGAATTTGGGAAAGGCGGCGGCGGCGGCGTCGATGGCGAGTTGAGCGTCTTGTTTGTTCATTTCGGGCATCTTGCCAATGGGTTCGTGGGTTGCCGGGTCTGAGATGGAATTAGTAAGATGCCTTTGAATTGGTCTTGGGCATCATACCATGAACGTCAAAGGTCTGGCCCGACTTTGCATCGACCCATTTGCCATTGATGAAGGCCTGCTGCTTGAACAGCGAAGGGTCGTTGAGCTGGAAGAGATGCGGTCAGCAGCGGCACTCTGCGGATGGTCGGATCTACTCACTTTTGGCACACTGTGTCCCATGGCGTACGATCTTGAAGCTATGCTGTTGCGTGTGACTGGCTGGAACGAGGACCTGAATGCAGGCTTTGCGACGATTCGAGAGATGAAAGTCATGACAAGTCTCGGGCAAAAGGTGGTGGCTCCAACTGCTGCTGACACAAAAGTCCTCGGCTCACGATAGGCACACGCTGCTCGAGTATGACGATGAAAGAGGTCAGATGCGGGGAAAGCTCGCCGAGGTCGCCGTCGTCAATTCTGTTTCCTCCAAAAAATGCCTCTGTTGTCGATGTGAGGGAGGAAGAGCGGCTTTTGATCGAGCGCTGTTCCTTGCAAACTCTTGAGAATAATCGTGACTCGAAAAAACCCACCTACATCGCATTCGGTTTATCGATAGGCCAGCTTTCGGTGACGACCTTCAATGTGTAAACATCTGTCGCGTCTACTTTCCTTAAGAGGACGCGCCCCCACTTCTCGCTCGGATCTCCTATACCGACTTCTGTCGCAGCTCTTGTTGTGCTCCGACTTTATGCATCTCTGACGTGCATTCTTGACCGCCAATTCTTTCTCCCCACTCACTACCTTTTTGCCTGTACAGATTTATCAAGTCTGGCATATGCCTCGAGCACAGTCTCAGGCACATCAACATGCCCAATAAATCCCTTGCCTCTAGGTCCATAGCTCATCTCATCATCCCTCAATCTAACAATCTCCCCCAAAATCAATCCTAGAAATCTATCCATATCCCACAACTGCTCCTCTTTGACACCTCCACTCTCGTCAAACCTCAATCTACCATCTACTTCTTTGACTACAGGCACAAAAGTGGGACAAGCCTCAAACACCACTTGATCATCTTCAAAAGCCTTTTCAAACGACATTTTCGTCCTCAAACTCATTGTAGGATCCTGAATAACCAACACTTTGCCTTCTACAACCGAAATCCCGTGCTTTCGGAGCAACTTTTTCGTTTCTGTGGCATTGGCACCGCAATTGGTGCTTTGATCTTCAATCAACACTTTGACGGTGGAGGTTTTGGCATTATCGGTGGCATAGCAGGTATTCAGAATTTTCTGCATGACTTGAGCTTCTGGTAATCCGTTGATGCGAGAGGCGAGGTGGGCATAGTGAGGGTTTTGGGATACTGCGGTGTAGAGGTGAGGTGTGGAGTGTCCGATGCCACCGCAGAGGATCAGAGTAGGCGTGAGGGATGAGCCTCTTTGCTGAATGGCTTCGAAGAGTGTCTCGGCGCAGTGAAAGATGGCGCTGACGCAGAGGATGATTGCGTCGTAGTGTTGAGTGTCTGAAGAGGGGTCCAGTTGTATTTCCTCGTGGGAGAGGAAGGTAGAGATGGTGTTCAGGTCTTCTGCGAGAGTCATGTTGAGTGTGGGTCAAGAAGTGCACGCGAAAGTGGTAGATGTTGGAGATAAGTGTGACGATGAAGCACGCGTCACAGAGACGAAGCTTGCAGTCAACCAACCATTGATGCAGTTCTTGTCGTGTTTATCCCAACAGCTCTTACCGTATGTATGACTACACCTACCCATGACACATATCCGGTCTACATCGAAACCTGATCAAGGGAAGACAGCAGATCTCAGCAAAAGAATGAAAAACCGGCAGGGTTTCATGCTCAACTGCACGACTCGAGAACCTCGGCATCTCCACTATGACTCCCCGCATCTCTCATCCACAAGCTCTTGATCTTTGTACAGACCATCGATCAATTCTCTAGAGTTAAGCAAACATGTCACAAACAGAAGCGCCATGGCAAGTCATTGCCCGTCGCAAGCAACAAGAGCAGTCAGATACGATTCCCAAGAGTTGGACCCTCAAGACTCGTCCAGCAGCCGATCGCATCAATGTGTTAGCAATCCCGAGAGAATGTGGCATTCTAAACACTCGAGAGATTGAGATTACAGAAAAGTACGATGCGACAGCGTTGGTGCAAGAGCTGGCAGCAAAGAGGTTGAAGAGTGTAGATGTCGTGACTGCGTTCTGCAAGCGAGCGGCTATTGCTCAACAATTGGTAGGTCATTCGGTTCGCACTTCGAAGAAGCTGTACTGACACGATGTCAGACAAATTGCTTGACAGAAATCATGTTCGACGAAGCAATCGCCAGGGCGAAACAACTTGATGAACACCTCGAACGGACTGGAAAGCCAATGGGTCCTCTACACGGCTTACCAATATCAGTCAAGGACTCTTTCAAGATCGTCGGCCGAGACGCATCCATCGGTTATGCATCTCTATGTTTCAAACCTGCAGAAACCAATTCGGCGTTGATCGAAATGCTTCTTCAAGCAGGAGCCGTCATTCACTGCAAGACAAATATCCCCCTCACACTGCAAGCGCTGGATTCTCACAATAACGTCTTTGGGCGCGTGCTAAATCCTGCAAACTTGAAACTCACTGCTGGTGGCAGCTCAGGTGGTGAAGGAGCTTTGATTGCAATGCGTGGCAGTGTGCTGGGCGTAGGTACGGATGTGGGAGGCAGTATTCGTATACCGGCAATGTGCAATGGACTTGTGGGGATGAAGCCCAGTCATGGAAGAATACCATACGCTGGACAAGAGAATGGCAGTATCCCTGGCACTGAAACCTTGGGCATCAGATCTGTAGCTGGTCCAATCGCTCACAATGTCAGGGATTGCGAGTTGTTCTTCAAGGCCATCGGGGACTTGGAGCCGTGGACATATGATCCTGAGTGTGTTGCCCAGACCTGGGAACAACAGGTCGTGCGTAGTGCTATCAGAACTCCATCGCTGTCTGACCACATGAGAAGGTTGAGAATTGGCATTGTAAAAACGGATGGCATTACAACACCTCTTCCGCCGATCCAAACGATTTTGGAGGAGATCAGCAACACTTTGAAGAGCAATGCTGCTATCCAAGTCGTGGAGCTGGACGTCACGTCTCTGCTTTCTCAATGCCAGACGGTTGCCAATGGCTTGTTTGGAGTCGATGGCGCCAACACAGCATTCGATCTCATGGAAGCGACCTCAGAGCCAATCTCTCCATGGCTCAAATCACGTCTGCGCCGCAAGAAGAGTCTGGCAGCAGACAAGATACGAGACCTTCAAGCACGACGAAACGAGTTGCAGACGCGCTTCCTCGATATCTGGAAGCCACACGGCGGATACTGGAAGAATGCCTCAGGAAGCGCTGGCAATCTAGATGTCTTCATCTGCCCAGTGGCGCCTCATCCAACACCAGCAATCGACACATGGAACACCGTCTCATATACCTCAGCATTCAATTTACTCGATCTTCCAGCGGCAACGCTGCCTATCCGTCCCATTCGTGCCTCGGATCTCAATGGCAAGATATCCGATGAATCTTCGGCACCGAATGGCTGGGAGAAATATAATCGCAAGCTATGGGATGGCGATCGCAGTGTTTTCCTCGGCGGCACGTTATGCGTGCAAGTGGTTTCTCAGCGTAAGCAAGAGCGTGTGTTGTTGCAAGCATTGTCGAAATTGCAAGATTCGCTTGCAGTGCTGAAGGAAGACAAGGCGGTGAAGTCGAAATTGTAGATTGTGACTTGTAGATAGCGGGTAGCAGCAGCAGCAGCAGCGAAAACATGGAAGAATCAAAGACCAGTGTTCTGCTTGACGGCTCATTGCATCTCGAACAGCGGCATATTACAGCTGTGATATGCGCAATGTCTGTAGCAGCTGCATGTCGGTCAATGGTGTCTCATGCAGTGGCGGCTTTAGGTAGAATGCATGGTGTAACGTGGAAAGTCTCGATCCTGTGCACGCTCAAATCTTTCGTCGATGGGCGTAGCCGAGAACAACATAGTCGACTTTCTGTCATGCAAGTAGAGCGTGAGATGTTTCTCGCAAGTAAAAAAGCCTTTTGCTAAACAAGACGGAAACACTGACAGCCCTCTAGCAAATTAGGGTCATGTCGTTCTCCCGGATGGGAGATCCACTTTAGATTTGACAGCGTCCAAGCTTTCTTTTTTTTGACACTTTTGCTGCACGTCACCTGTTTGAGAAGGATATGACTCGTTCGAATCGATGCAACTTTCCGTTCGAGGGAGCGGTTGCCTGCATGAGGTTGACATGTGTTTGAGACTCGAGGTTCGAATGATGTTCCGTGTTCGAGAAAAGGCGCGTCTGAACAATACTCTGCCTTGAAGCAAGCCTTCAATAGCTGATGCGTGAACGATATTGACACTTGAACTTCGTGGCCCAATGAGCCTTTTGCCGGCCTGCATATCCGCACACGAAACCGCGATCGCAATAAATTCTTGATCCCAATGGCGGGGTTCACGCCACGGGTGGAGGTCGGACGAAATAGACGGTGCCATGTGTCTTCATGCACATCATGCAAGTCAGAAGGTGAAGGAGGGAGCACTCAACGGTCGTGCCTGCCTGCTGTCCTCGAGATCAGTTCGCACATTTGTTTGTGCAACTTCAAGAGCCGAGACTCGAGCGTTGCAATTGCTCGAGCTTGATTGACGTCTGCTTCAACGGCTATACCAAGCCCTCGAGGAAAGAAAGAAGATAACGTGGCATTTCAGGAATGTCAGCATTGGGCACCGACAATTCGGACAACCCAATAGCCGCTCAGCCCATCATATCGCGCCAGAAGAACATGCCACGCCACTAAGATCAGGGGTTCAACAAAGATCGTATCGCTTCAGCGTGCACTTCCAGAGTGTGCCTGAAAGCCATCGAAAATGCACCATGCAGACTTCCAATCACATTCTCCCCACAAAAAGGTACAAGAGTTTCGTCAAACATCCTAACACGCACCGGGCCGTGACCGTCGACAGCGCTAAACAAGACTTGGCTTTGATGCGAGTTAATAACGGGGGATGCAGCCGAGTGGAGAGGTTGATGGTGCAATCATCAAACCAGATCGACAACCAACACACCTCCGAAAAGGAAGCCATGCGGAAATATTGCATGCATTGGATCGCCTTACCAGCGAGGCAGGATTGTTCAATTAACAAAGACAAAGATCAAGGCTAGGTAGCACGGCATGGCATGGCATCAAAGAGCTAATGACGCGTGGGGTGTGGAATGTTGAGGGTCTCTTCGAGTGCAGAAGATGGGGCTCTTGTCCTGATGATTTCTTTGTTCATAACCTGGCTCTCCTTCTATCCCACTCCTTGGGGGTTATGTCCCTCATTTGTCCCTCCAAAATAGATTCGAGTCAAACTGAACCTTGTTGCCACTCACAATGGCTTCGAGCCTCACACCAGCTATACAGGCTCCGGCTGGCCATGTCAGCAATCTTGTGGATCCTGTTGGTGTAGGGTTTCGCATCACCATCACGAATATTGTTTGCGTAGTTCTTTTCATGATCGTAGTCGTTGTTCGCCTCATTACTCGAGTATTCCTCAATAGATCGTTTGGTCACGATGACTGTAAGCCTGCCCTACCTGCTGTTCACGAAAATCAAATACTGATCCATTCTCCAGCACTCATTCTCTTCGCTACTGCATCGTTCCTGGCCATCATGGGTGTTTTCCAATGGATGGTACATCTAGGTCTAGGCAAACATCTCTGGGACGTACCTCTGGAGAACTACTCGCCCTACTTCCTTCGAGCATGGCTTACAGTAGCCGTACTATACTCGGCGTGTATGCTCACCATGAAGCTATCAGTACTCATGCTATACCGCCGCCTCTTTCCCATTCAAAACTTTCGCCTCCAATGGTGGTGTGCCTTTGGTTTTACTACAGCTTACAGTGTGATGTTCATCTTTGCATCACTATTCTCTTGCTCACCAATCTCCGCTGCATGGTATGTCTCCCTCCTTCCATTTACATACCTCGACTTATCAAAATCAGGGACATCTCAGTCTCAGAGCACAAATGCATCAATCGCTCGGCCCTCTACATCGCCTACACAGTCATGAACAGTATAAGCACCTGGTGGATCCTCCTCATGCCCATGCCAATCGTGTGGTCCCTCGCCCTCAAAAACGACCAAAAATACCTTCTCACCTCTCTCTTCGCTCTCGGTTCTCTACCCTGTGTAACCAGTATCGCGCGTCTAAAAGTCCTCGTCGACTGGCTCCACAATGGCGCAAATAACAATGATATCACCTATACCCTCTGGAACATCGTAATCTGGACGTAAGTGCATCTTCCTCTGCCACATCTCCTGATATGTTGCTGACAAAGACGCAAACAGCCAACTCGAACTCACCGTCTGCATGATTTGCGCCTGCGGACCCACCCTTCGCACCTTTGTCGACCGTCAGATAAAAATCGTTAAAACACTCACCAGCGAACGCAGCTGGAGTAAATCCTGGATGTCTCGATCATGGAGCAAGAGTTGGGGCAGCAATACTTCTACCTCTGCCTCTCACTCCCATCATCAGCATCCTTCTGGCTCTCACCACTCCTACGCCACCGATACCACACTAGCAAAATCGACTCGAGGGGGCAGCGATGCGGCGAGTCACTTGCCGAATTTCATCGAGATGTTGCAAGGCAGAGGAACGAAGAACAAAGCGTTGATAACCAGTCATGATGTGGGTGCTGATGATTCGGCGAGTATGGAACATATCGTAGGTGAGGAAGAGTTCAGGATCAAGCCTGATCAAGAGGGGATTATGGTGCATACATCGTATCAGGTTCGGACGGTGAGGGAGGATGTGTGAATTCTCCTTGTCTCTTCTTTTCGGTTTGGTTTTCTTTTCCTCTTGTGATACCTTGCTTTTCGGAGCACCTTTTGGTTAGTCGTCGTATGTCTCGTTGTATATATATCAGATAGACCAAGTCATTGCATCTCGACATGCAACATCCCAGTCATCGAAAGCCATTGGCTGTGTTCGGGAGAGAAGTGGGTGATATGAATATAGATCGTCCTTGTCTTTACAAAGAAGTAGTCTATGAGAAGGAGAATCGAGAGCAAGATCTTTTGAGCAGGCGGTTCCACTCATCGAACCGATTTTGACAAGACCCAGAGCAAAGCCTTGTCTTACCCTACACTTGTTGCTACCCATTGGAATAAAGAAAACGCCTGCCAACACCATGCTCAATGCTGCGTACATGTCTTGTGAAACAGAAGGAAAAAGATGGAAGAAAGAAGAGAAATTAGTGTTCGCCAGAGAATCGCTGAGGAGGGAGGTCAAGTGAGCCAGGCCTGGAGCTTGTGTTCACAATCGTAGTCCTGTTCCTTGAGTTACCGACTGAATGTACCGAGATTGCAGGAGACATTGGTCGCGGCGGTGGTGATTGACTCCGTACCGGCGATTCTTGCTTCAGTGCGGGCTTTGCCTTGGGCTTGAGCTTGGGTTGGGCCTTTTCTGTCGAGGGACTGACATCTTCATCTACCTCAATGATGGGAGGACAATACTCTTTGAGCACCTTCTTGAGAGCCGGTCGTCGGATTGGCTTGCTGAGGAAGTAGTTCATGCCCGAGTCAAGACAATCCTTCACGTTGCTCTCCTCAGCAAATGCGGTGAGGGCAACGATAGGAGCATCATAACCCATCTCACGGATGAGTCGCGTTGATTGCAGACCGTCGAGGTTAGGCATCTGAACATCCATAAAGATAAGGTTGTAAGGGTGACGACCAGGAGTGGTCATGCTCTCCTTGACGAAATCCAAGGCTTCCTGACCATCCTTTGCAACAGTCACATCATAAATATCCTCAAGCTTGAGCATGCGCAAAACAACCTCTTGGTTCACCTTGTTGTCCTCCGCAACAAGCACCCGAATCTTGCCAGTCTCCTCGGCATCCTTGGTGATCTTCTCCATCGCTGCTGCTTGAGATCCAGGAGACTCCATGGCTTGATTGGATGAAAAGTAAGGCTGACTGAGACCGACCAAGCGAGGCTGTGCATCCCGAGAGTAGTCCTGAGTGTTTGGAGGTTGAGCCTGAACGACCGTTGGCGATTGTCCAACACTAGTATGCGAATGCCCTGATCGGTGTGATAGAGCATCATCGGTAATAAGCTGGCTCACCCGCTGTGGCGAGCGAGAGCCTTCAAGTCCTGATCCGACGTCGTTGCTGTTACCAACGACCGAACTTGCGGTACTGTCAGATCTTGTTACAATGTGTCGAAGAGGAATGCGCATAGTAAACGTGCTGCCGCGTCCCAATTCGCTGTCCAACTCAATAGTCCCCTTCATGAGTGTGGCCAGCTGCGAGCAGATACTCAATCCTAGACCAGTACCACCGAATTTTTTGCTCAAAGCAAGATCACCTTGCACGAACGGCTCGAATATTCTTTGCTGAAGGTGTTCTGCAATACCCGGTCCTGTATCTGTGACCTCGAATTCGAATAGAAGAGTGCGCCCAGGTGGTGGAGATGCCGGTCTTTCAGATGCGAGAATCTGCGCATAAGCGTCGGATCTTTCGCGGTAAGGGTTGATTTGGTTGGCGGTGGCAGAATTTTGAGCTCCAAAGGGTCCAGCAATCGATGCATCAGAGTTCTTGTGCCTACTAGAAATGGGTTTCGAGCTTCTAGATTGAAGAGACGTTTTTCGACTACTGTTCTCTGCTTCACCCGTACAGCGGACGATGAGAACAACTGAGCCGCCAGCTGGCGTAAACTTCAGACTGTTCGATACAAGGTTGATGACGACCTGCAGGATGCGATGGACATCTCCCCAAAGAATCATGTCTTTGACGCGTCCAGTGCCAGCGGGACCATATTGAGTACGCTCCTCGTCTGCGTTGAATATTATACCATTCATTGCATCAGCACCTTGAAATTCAACGCGCAGAGTGATTTGTCCTTCCTTGGCCTGTTTGTCAAAAATGGCCAGCACCTGGGAGCTGACTTCGCGTAGTCGGAACTCTTTCGAGTCAAGACTCAGTTGCTGACCGACTTGGTTTTTGCTAAAGGTGAGAAGATCCGTAAGAAGGTTGAGAAGAAGGTCACCACTCTTGTAGATGATGCCCAAAGATCTCTTGAGCTTCGTTGGGTCCTCTTCTTGCATGCAAACGGCGCACATGCCCAAGATGCCGTTCAGGGGTGTTTTGAGTTCGTGCGAGATGTTGGCGATGAAGAGCGTTTTGCTCTCATTAGCGGCTTCGGCAGCCTTCTTGCTGAGTTCGAGTTCGGCCGTGCGTTGTTTCACTCTTTCTTCCAGACGTTCGTACTGCATCATAAGCTCGTCCGACATCTCGTTGAAGGTTCGAGTGAGATCGGTCAATTCATCCTGTATACACGTCTTGCGCTCCTTGACTTTTCCAGGAATATGGAATTGACGTCTCCGGTGTTCCTCTTTGCGTTCTTTTCGCGACTGCTTATTCCTCGTGTTCCAGCTAGTGACAGTCGCGAAGAAGCCTTCTTTGCGAGCTAGAATTGCATCGTGCTGCTCATCGTTGCTTCCGTCCCCGTCAATGTCGTTGAACATATGATGGGAATCCCGACTGTAATTACTCTCCGAGTATCCCATGGGAACCACAGATCTGCGCGTAGCCTCCCTAAGTCTTCGGATCGGTGCGCTCGCAAAGTGGGCAAGTGGCCATGCGAAAAGTATTACACCGCCGAGAACCGAGAAGATACAGGTCAAGAGTACTTTACGCAAATGACGAATTGGCTGCCAGACTTCTCGCTTGTCTTGCTCAACTATCACAACCCAATCGACGAGTGCGGTATCAGGAATGGCAAAGCCAACAGACACTCCTTTGCCAGCCTCATCGCGAGTGCTAATAAGACCCCCTGCGTTCCCGATGGAATTTTGGTCTTCGGTCAAAGCGGTGACGACAGCTGGGTATTTTGTGATGGGGAATGATGGAGCGTCAAGAGTACCAGAAGATCCAGGATGACGGTATGTGAAGCGATCCGGTAGAGGCCAGATGTAATGACCCCGGACATCAGCAGGGTCGACTGTGCCATTGTCAATAGAGTTGTAGAGTAACCCTTGAGGGAAATGGTTGGTAGTGTTGTCAGGGCCGACAATTAGGGTCAAGCCTGTGGATCCAAGCCCTTCAGCAGAGCCAATAACACTGCCAATTAGACGAGCATCGCAGACGATGGTCAACCAACCAAGGACATCAATGGCTGAAGTGTTGTTGATTACGGGCATGGTAAGAGACAAGAGACTGAAAGTGTCGTTTATGGTATAAGGACCCAAAAGCAGGGTAGAGTTGGGAGCCTGCAAGACTTGACCGTTGTAGATGGCGCGTGACTCGCGGTAGGTGTTGTTGATGGGAACAGAAAAGTAGGTCAGATTGGGGTAGAGCTCGGTAGGATAGCCGTAGTCGGTGTCGCTTAGGTATACGTCACTGCCATTGGGTGCCTTGTAGGGAAGGAGAATCGTCTCGAGGTTCTCCGATGTAGAGTTCAGGACCGAGTAGCGGCCATTGGGACCGTCGGCATCTCGTGGGAATATCTTGCCCTGCAACATGAGAGCCTGACCGACGGCGCCCGAAGCAGGACCGGCGATAGCAGCATTAAAGTCTGATTGAGCCGAAGCCCAGTTGGCGGCAGTGTTGTTTCCTTGTAAGTTGTACCTTCTAAGCGCATTCTGCATAACCAGTCGACTGGCGACGAGCTGGACACTGTTTTGAATGAGGGCCAGGTTAGAAGCGATCTGAGCTGCTTTGAGCGACGCGGTTAGGGAAAGTCTGGTGGTGCGGATCTCGAGGATGAAATTGTGGCTGGTATACTGTGACACGAGTCAGTACATGATGAGCGCAAGCATGTCTGCGAGGGACAAACCCATGTCGCTATGGATATGACAGCAAGGCCTATGGCGGCGGCCAGCAGGATCAAGCCGGCGAGCTGTTCTCGGATGGGGATGCGCATCTTGACTGTCGCGGCGAGGACGCAGCCTCTGGTGCGAAAAGTTGAGAGACGACTCGAGCACCTCGAGCGTTGGCCGGGGTCGAAGTCGGGGTGGAGTCGAGGGTGGTGCGAACAGATACAGTCGGCATACGGGGGTGTTGTCAGCGGCAGACGTGATGGCCAAAGAAGTCGCCGGCACAGGGCGTGAACATCAAGAGGCGGCCGTCGGTGGTCGACCAAGAGCGAGAGGAATGCAGACGGCGACGACAACCAACGCTGCTGCGTAAGCGAAAAGACGCTTGTACAAGGAGCCAAAGAGGATATGGAAAGCACCAGTGGAGCGAGCGGCTCACCAAAAAGAACAGGCCAGACTAGTTGATCTGCCGATCAGAAAAGCAACCTGTTTGGCAGGCCTGATCCGACAAAGTCAAAACCCTCCTTTCTTACAGCTGCAAGCGAGAGCCAAGCAAAGGCTTTGATCGAATTGTTGTTTGTAGCGGATGACACAGCGAACAATGAACGGGGTAGGCGATGGACGAAGACGGCGACGGAGAAATACAAGACGAGTCAATCAGGCGGCTCTCAGGAACGGCACACGGAGGCTAATAGGACTGATGAATAACAAGCTACATGGGTTTGCGTCCGGGATTGCTTGCCCTGCCCTAGTTTCTTCACAAAAGAAAGCAAAAATTACACGCGACTTCTCCCTTTGGCTGTTCGAAACCGCTGGCGCTCCCGCAACTCAATTTGGTCACTCCAAGAACGCGACTGCCAATTGCACGCTCTTGGCACGTGGACAACATGCATTTGTTTCGATTTTCACAAAATCTGCCGACCAAAATCGATACACTACTCAAAGTGCATGCCTTGCGATACTGCAGTTTCTTGCTTACCTGACAAATGATCGTCCCCTCGTTGAACTCGCTATCACACCACATGTTCAACCGCTTATCTCCCTGCTTTTGGCCTTGCCGTTGTGCCTTTACCGGGCGTCGTCTCATGTCTCTCCAAAGATCGATCTGTTGCGACGCATGATCCACGTACCATCCCACGACGAACTTCATGGAAATCCACCTCGAGCATGCCTCTCGGTTGGCCATTCGAATCTTGTTTACGTTGTGTGAATTTCCAAAGCTAGCAAGACCTGGTAGCCAATGTCCTGCCAACGATGCCAATGATTTGCGCCAACTCTTGTTGCCAATAACACACAAGACGCCTGAGGAGAATCAAACGTCCGAATCCCGCTTGTCGAAGCCCCCAATGTGCCCGCATTTACTTTAATAAACGCATCATCTCCACGAAATGGCTGATGCAATAATAACACACGACATCAATCAATAGGTGCGCGGGCTTTTCAACGACTCGTTGCGCTCGAATTCGAGTCATCGTGACTTGAGAAGCTCATTATCATCGATTCATCAACAAGAACGAGGGAAGAAAAGCATCTTGTTTGCCCTGACACACCGGGCCTGTCACCCAAAGTTCGCCCGCCGCTAATGAAACTTGCCTGGCGCTAATATGCACAAAACACATGCCGCTAACCGTTTGCATTAACCTGTTTTCGGCTACTATAGTTGCCGATTGACAATGGGATTAACGATCCTCCCTATAAAATTCGATACCTTTGCGCATGCCCGATCGTCGGTCTCTCGAACCATCTGGCATCGACTTGAGAGTTCATAACAGAAATCTTTGACTTGATCTTGTGGTTCGATCTTAACAAACACTCGATCATTATTACTATTCAGAAATGCGATATCACCTCAAGATGTTTCGCACTCGGCAGCACCTTCGAGCTATCCCCGTTGTACAGAGTTATCGCAAAGGGAACGAAAAGCCTTGACACAACGTTCAGCAATCTTAACACTCGTTGTCAGTCAAGCCAACAAAATCTTTGCTTGAATGCCTCGGCTCTGGAGGCTCTGCAGATATACCGTCCATCTTATAGATGGCGTCTTTAAATGCCGCCTGTTTCCGAGAAACAGTCCATGACATTTGACGATCGTTTGCGAGTAAC
Organism: Aureobasidium namibiae CBS 147.97; assembly: GCF_000721765.1. Taxonomy (NCBI): domain Eukaryota; kingdom Fungi; phylum Ascomycota; class Dothideomycetes; order Dothideales; family Saccotheciaceae; genus Aureobasidium; species Aureobasidium namibiae. Next base: position 62,133 of record NW_013581181.1, on the reverse strand, counting down.
TCTATCTCAACAACAGTAATTAGGAAAGTCCAACAGTCGGTCACAACACCAATTTTGAGCGGCTCAGAACATGAGGCTGAGTGTCTTAGGAAAGTCTCCATTGCAACCATGTAAGAACTTCTACGACTCTGTGTATGCTGGCCCCAGAATATGCATACAACACATCCAAAGTATCTCCAGGTGTTCAAGAAGCCAAACCAAAGTCTCGAGGATCCCAAGAATGACATCTCTTGGCTCTTGGACTACCGCGTAAGCTCTACTCGGTATTCACAGTAGGCTGTGATTAGCCACATTATTAAACGACAGAGGACCAATCTGTAGGTTTCTGTACGTCTCTTTGGTACAATATTCGAGCTTCTATGTATCATGGCTGCAAGTTGAGTCTCTTGTTGATTAACTCGCTACCTAATACGCCAGACTCCGACTACAGCTTCGAAACTGGAGCATCCGAGATGCGCTGTCCAGCCTCGTTCAGACGAATCTGAATACCCTTTACCAGAGCCTCCTGCAGTAGAGCGCCAATCTCAACGGCCTTGACTGCGTTGCGCAGCTTCAATGGAAGTGCAGTGTTATCCAGACAAGCAGCAGCGAACTCATTAGCCTCTCCAACAAATGCTTGTTCAAAGCGGCCATAGTAGTGTGCTGGAACCTCTCTGGTCACGCCTTGTGGTCCGTAATAGTTGACAAAGTTCTTCTGGGGGTTACCATTGACCGTCAACTTGCCTTCGGTACCAATGATCTCCGTCACGTCTTCTTGGCCATGTGCCATCATTCGCGAGCAGTAGAAGTTGGCGACTCTTCCGTTCCAAAACTCGACGATGCCCATGGCGTTGTCGTAGTCGTTGTACTTGGCTAGCTCTGGCTGGACTGCTCGTACGCCGTATGCAGAGACACTCTTGACTTGGATGTCGTCGCCAAAGAACCAAAGAGCAAGATCGATGTCGTGGACAGACATGTCGACGAACACACCTCCAGACCATGCTGCATACTCAACGAAGAAGCCACTGGGGTCGTGCTTGTCGCAGGTTTGACTGCGGATGATTGTTGGTCGGCCGATCAAACCTCTATCCATCTTTTCCCATGCATCGCGGTAAGACTCGTCGAAACGGCGGGAGAAACCACACATGACCTTCAGGTGAGGGTGCTTGAGTGCTTCATCCAGGACTTGCTTGCTCTTGGAAGAGTCAGCATTGTAGAATCGAGGTCTGCAGCATGATGACTTACGACAGGGATGCTTGTGGATAGAGGCTTCTCGCAGAGAACGTGCAAGCCTTGGTGCATGGCCTTGATGGCCTCCTCGGCATGGACTGATGTAGCGGTGCCAATGACCACAGCTTGAAGACCTTCTTGCTTGATCATCTCATCATAATCGGTGTACAGCGTAACGCCATGAGGTTCCAGGTTGATTTTGGCCCAGGCGAGCTCTTTCGGGTCGGGTGTAAATGCTGCTACGAGCTCTGCGCGAGGGGTGCGGTGGAGGAAGTTGATGGCATGACGAGCGCCCATACGACCAAGACCTGCAGCGGCGATTTTGAGCTTTTGAACCATTTTGGTGTCGAGGTGTATGGTTTTGTTTGTGTAGAGGTACGTTGAGTAATTCAACTTGGATGACAAGATCTGGGCTAGGTTCATCCTTTATACCCTAGACCCTTGGGTCTGACCTTATATCACGCTACATTCACTTGCCATTCTTGTCAACACGCATTGCTATCCCAAGTGAATGTAGTGATGCGTAGCACAGACGAACAGAAGAAGTAAGAGGGGCTCCTCGAATGTGGAGTGTGGAGTAGCGGGGTTGCGTGGAACTTTCCCAAAACGTTCCTTCTGACGACCGATCAGGCAACTACCTTCCCGAGCGCTGAGCAAGATCTTTTCCGAAGACATCTCGTCAACCACTTTCTCTCCTCCCTACGCAACTTACACACAGTCCGAAGTCCGCGAGCCCTTGCGATCAATTAACCCCGCGCGACACCGTTGCCGCTCATTCCGAGTGATGCGATGAATGGCGGAGAAAGACTTGCGTGGTAGGCTTCCTGTTCCCCATCTGGCAACCTTCACGGCTTGGCCGAGCTGACTGCTCCCCTCATAGTCAACAGTGTCGGCTACGGCATTTGAAATGTGATCGCAAGAAGCCCAAATGCTCGCGATGCCTCAAAGATGATGTCGAGTGTGTGAGCCGGGCCGAGCTGCCTGAGCCGCCGAAGAAGAAGGCAAGGTAAGATGCCGAGAATTGATTGCCTCTAATGCTCTTGAGATATGGGCGGCTTGACTGTCATGTCAGTTTCGTACTGACTGTAGTTCCAGACTTGCCAACCCATCTAAACATCAGCCCAAGTTTCCGACCGGGCAGCCTTGGATTAGAGTCCACAAAGAATTGATATTCATCGACGAGAACGAATCGACAATCTCCAGCGATGGCCAATTGCTAGACTTCGAGGACGACGTGGATGATCCGAGTCAGTTGATATCAGTAACTATCGAGTCCGTCCCAGCATCACATCTTGAAGGAGCACCCGTTGAACAACACGATCAAATAACAGCTCATGTTCAGGCCCTGGAACAGGACGCCGGTGCTACTATCAACCTTGATCAGACTCAAGCATCAACTCGTTTCGAAACACTCGTGGAGGCCGCTGCCGAGTGCAGAGCTGAGCGCTCACGTAGCGTTCCAATAGATCTCACGACGGAGTCCATACCAGACGCAACCTTCACGACATCAACGACCGGCATATCACCCTTGTTCGAGTTTGCTCTGGATAACAACTCGGCTACGCATGTTTCTTTGCATCAGAGTCGACTGTCCAACAGTGATGCTTTGTCACCACATAACTTCCGGAACTTTGGCTCGCCCAGAGATCCATCTACTGGTCGTGTAACCGAAATATCACCAGAGGCGGCCTTTTCTCTACCCACGACACCCACACTGTCACCGCATGAGGCTCGACTAATGCAACACTTTATTGAGCATCTAGCTCCGAGTATCGATGTTGTTTGCCGAGACTCGATATTTGGTCGCCTCGTGCCTCGTATGGCGTTTCTTTCACCAATTCTTTTAACGTCAATATTCGCGTGTGCCTCCAAGCATATGTCTAAGACGATAGGAATGACGGATCCGACGCCAGAGACCTACTTCCAGGAAACACTGGATCACCTAATACCAGTGCTGAACGAGCCCGACGCACTGATTGAGGACTACATATTGGCTGCTGTAGTCATTCTAAGAGTCATGGAAGAAATGGACAGTAAGTGCAAATATAGAGGTTGAATGTATGGATGCTGACATTATCTAGTCTCTCTTTCCGGTTACGATCAACAGAGTCATCTGCCTGCTTTACATGCTCTCATTAGCGCGCAAGAAAGAATTGCTACACGAGGCGGTCTACGACAAGCGGCTTGGTGGGTTGGCTTCCGTCAAGAGATGGTCGTGGCTTTCATCAATCAGAGGCCGATTGTACCCGTATTGGAACACTGCAACCTGGATCGTTCATTCTCAGCGGCGGATGACTGTACATGGACCAATCGGATCATCGTCCATTGCGCGGATGTGATCAATCACTGTTTCCAGAACGGTTCACTCAATCAAACGGCGTATCAGGCACTCAACGACTACGGAGAAGCATGGATGGCCCATAAGCCTCGATCTTTCAACCCGATTTTTCAATCTCAACCCTCTGGCGTCAAGGGAAACTTGTTCACGAAGACTTGGTATACCGGCGACGCCATTGCTAAGGGTATCCAGCATTACCACTTGTCGAAAATTCTTCTTGTCGCTCATGACCCAAATATACCCAGACTTGGTTTGCAGAGGAAGGCATTTGAGCAGACTGTTGATGTACGTTTCCGCAGAAATCTCTCAGCTTCGGCCATCACTAACTTCAGTCTAGGAACAACTCAGATTCCATGCAAGAACTCTGTGCGGCATCGCTCAGGGTGGTTGCAAAACAGCAGCCATTTGGGTCACTTCATGCATGGGTATATCATGGTGTGGTGATCGCTTTACTTCTCGCATAGAGCAAGAAGAATTGCTTGAGATATTGAAGTACACGGACAGGGTTCATGCCCGGCACACACTGTCTACACAGAAGCATCTCATACAAGCTTGGGACTGGCCGGCAGACACCTAAGGACTTATTAATATCATATTTTTGAATCTGCTCGTGACATGCGTCACTGAATCCCACCTGATTGCTCAACGCAGACCCCTTTGGTCTGGCTAATATTGACCTGGCTCACCAATCATCTCAGCAACCCAATCCGAGCTATCGTCCCACAGCTCCTCTGCGTTCTCACGGAACACCAAGTCCTTTGCATCGAACTCTTCTGCCCAATCGAGACATCTGGAAACGAAGGGCTTCACGTCCAAGCCCTCGAAGCGTGTGTGCGGCCAATCTGACGCAAAGACCATTCTGTGTCTCGCGGTCTTTAACAACAACTTGGCTATCGCTTCAGTACCGGCCATACTATCAGCTAAAGGATCATAGCGATAGTGGCCTGAAAGCTTGACCCAGGTTTGGTCAGTTTGTGACAAGAGCGCCGTAAGATGCTGCATGCCAGGAACTTTCGACGCATCTGAGGGATGTGACTCCCATCTTCTCATATCCGGAGCGCCGAAATGAGCAATGCAGACTTTGACTCCAAGCTGAGGTATAATGTCGGACAGGAGGCGAAGTTGCTCGAGATCGATGAACAGCTCAATCACCCATTCGAGCGGATACACGGCAGCCGCGTACTTGCACAGAGTCTTCTTGACGGTGTCCGGATCAAATGATTCGTTCGTCGATTTGAAGTTGAGTCTAACGCCACGAACACCCAGTTGGTGCCACTCCCACAATGTTCTGCCGTCAGTGTCGTCAGGATCAAAGGCCACCACGCCTCGACCACGTGCAGTTCCGATCTCCTTCAGCGCATCTAGGAGGCATGAGTTGTCGTTTCCGTAAATGGATGGCTGGACAAGCACAATGTTCTTGATACCAATTTTCTTTTCGAAGGCCATAGCATGGTCTAGACTGTGCAAGGATGGCTTGTATGCAGCGGATTTTGCTAGAGGGTATTCCGGAGATGTCACATGCATATGGCTATCCCAAGCGCCTTCTGGCATTCTTCTGACGATGGCGCTTGATGGGACTTTTTGACTGAGGCGTCTTTGGAAGCAATACGGGTGTTTTGGTCTGAGACGGCATAACCGACGGGCGGTTGAGCTAGAGCCGGCGTGAGATGAGAGAAATGATCTCCGAGGATGTAGCTACTACCTGTTCATCATGACTACGGCTTTGGGGCAGCAATTGCTAGTAGTGGTGCCTGCCTTGCGATGTTAATGTCAATGAGGATGTAGTCGTCAATACATCGGGAAAGAAACGGCAGAGGTTGGCGTGGAAGCGGGGGTCATGAGACCGGCAAGACGAATAAACTACAAGACGTCCAACACCTCAAGAGTTCTTTGAGATATCTCATCGATTCCTACCGGACGAACCGAGAGATTATTCTCAGGCGTCTTTCGACAGAAAACAACAGGCGTTGCTGTAGGAGCAGAATAAGGCGAAGAATCAGGCCATTGCGATCACAGCAGACGTCATCACCCAAAAACATTGGCGACAAGACGGCTTGGAGGAGGACGAAGACCAACACATCAGACTAAACATCTGATGAGACAATCTGAATTCAAGACAGCAGATGCAACGGATGCTGTAGCAATGCCTGGTCTGGTGCGCAAACTCGTCATGTAAGTGCTTTCAGAGAGACATGTTTTCGGTGATACTGACGGTCACACAGCTGCGCGACGGCAGATGGTCTGCTGTTGCAACCTCTTTCTCAGCGAAACCAACAACCCTCGTCCCCTCCTGTAAAGATCGACTATCAAACACATAATATCAGTCCTTCGCTTCAGCAGCACTCGGACGACTCGACCAGCCAAGGACTCGAGGCTCATGGTCTTCTCGGTATGCACTCCCATCAACTCGTAGCGTCCTTTTTGCTGACAAGCCTCCTAGGCCTCTTGAACCTCGCATCTTCTTCGTACCTTGTCGCCATCTCGAAACGTGAGCAAGTTGCTCAGATCCGCGGCAAACCAATCTACGTCATCACCAATGTCGCCCTCATCCCTCTGGCTTCGCAAACAGAAGCACAGAACGCTATCCAACACGCAAAAACAACTCTGAAGAGCAACAAGCCCGAGTCTCTAGACACCAGCGACGACGAAGACGACTCGACCTCAACAGTAGATGACGAACACGACGACAATGCATCGGTTGAAATGCCCGACGAGCCGTTGAACGTGCCCAAGGGTTCTGTAAACAAGGCTACCACTGTCGTCGCAGACGTGATCAAGAACAAGGGTCAATACGGTCGTTTTGCCCAGCGATGGTTCTCCAAGGGCGGTTGGAAGTCTGACGGTATTCGCAAGCAAGGCATGAGCGCCAGCGAGGATGACTTGACCATGGAGCAGAAGAAACAAGCTGAAGCCTCTTTGCCCGAGGACAAGAAGGACGAGGTTGATAACGCGCCCGTGAGCACCGAATCTGAGCGTCCCTCAACGAACGAGGAACAGTCTACCACCGAGCCAACACCAGTCGCACCTGGAGACACCACCCTCGCTACTCTTATCCCCAGAATTCTCAAGACGACAAACTTGTACTTTGCTTCACGCAGCTTTTACTTCTCTTACGATTACGACCTTTCACGCAGCCTTTCACGACAAGAGCCCACCTCTGCCTCGGTGCCTCTTTACAAGCGTTTCGATCCTTTGGTAAGACTTCATATTCATCCTCACACTGGCCATAAGCTAACAATCTCAGTACTTCTGGAACCACAACTTGACCGAGCCGCTTATGGAAGCCGGCCAGCACAACCTCGTCCTACCCGTTATCCAAGGCTTCATTGGCCAACGCGCCTTCACCGTCGACGCACCCGAGAATGCAGAAAACAAGATTGTCGATGCGAAGCAAGAAGCAGCAGAAGTTGTCAAAGTTCAGGAGGATGCCGAGAAAGAAACTGCAAGCACAACCGATGACAAATCGCAAGCAAAGGAGCTACTTTTGACTTTGATCTCGAGACGCTCTGTCAAGCGTGCAGGACTACGCTACTTGCGTCGTGGCATTGACGATGACGGCAATGTTGCCAACAATGTCGAGACTGAACAGATTCTTGCTACACCTTCCTGGAACACCAACGACAAGGTCTTTTCCTTCCTGCAGGTCAGAGGTTCCATTCCTCTGTTCTTCTCGCAAAGCCCCTACAGCTTCAAGCCAATCCCCATCCAATACGGCTCTGAAGCAACCAATCAATCTGCATTCGAGAAACACTTTTGCAACATGCTCGAGCGTTATGGAGAGGTACAGTGCGCATCCTTGGTCGACAAGCACGGCACAGAAGCAAAGATTGGAGAATCGTACGAGAAGCACGCAAATAGCTTAAACACCTCCGGCGGCGTTTCTGGCAAGCAAGTCGGCTTTTACTGGTTCGACTTCCACACCGTCTGCAAGGGCATGAAATTCGAAAACGTCTCCATCCTCATGGACACTCTGCGCCCAGCAATGCAAAAATTCGGCTGGACCGTCCAGCAAGATAACAAATTCATCAGCACTCAAACCGGCGTGCTAAGAACAAATTGCATGGACTGCCTCGACCGTACCAACGTCGTGCAATCGGGAGCAGCAGGTCATGCACTTCAAGACCAACTCGCCGAGCTAGGCCTCTCCATCAACCTCCAAACCGACCCCAAGACGTCATGGTACAACAACCTCTGGGCCGACAACGGCGACGCCATATCCCGCCAATACGCAGGCACAGCTGCACTCAAAGGAGACTTTACACGCACGCGCAAACGCAACTGGCAAGGCGCACTCACCGACTTCAGTCTGACCCTCAACCGCTACTACAACAACATCTTCGGCGACTACTTCCTACAAACCTGCATCGATTTCTGGCTCGGCAATGCCGGCGCCTCCGTCTTCGACGAATTCGAAACCGACATGATGAATCAGGATTACGCACTCGATATGACGAAGATCCGCCAATCCGCCATCGAAACCTGCGTGCGCATAGTCCTCGAAGACAACGAGGATATGGTATCAGGCTGGACGTTATCCTGTCCCGCTTCCGCAAACACGTTGCGCGCATTGCCATTCGAAGAATGCATCGTGTTGCTCACCGACTCCTCGCTCTATTTCTGCCGCTTTGACTGGGATACGGAAAAAGTTGGCTCGTTTGAGCGTGTGGATTTGCTTGACGTCGAGTCTGTCAATCACGGCGCTTACATTACTTCTACCCTCGGACCTACGCACATGGATAGCAACAAAAACGTGGGGTTTGTGGTGAGGTACTCGAGTTCCACGCCTGCTGTGGTGCGCACGAATACCAGGAGTCTAGCAAACGAAAAAGAAGCGAGTAATGCAGAGACCGATGCGAAGAAAACTCCGCTCAAACCTGCAGAAAGCAGAGTGCTTGCCTTCAAAGCACTGCCGCCACGCAACTCTGCCTCCAAGGGTAAAAATTCAGAAGGGGAAATGAGTGAAGCGGAATGCGTAAAGCATATTTGCGAGGAGATTGAACGGCTCGGCAACAAAGCCGTTGCTAGAAACACTGCAGGAGGGGAAGAGGGCAAGGGAGAGAAGAAGTTGAAGGTCGAGCAGAAGGATGTCATTTCTGTGGCTGAGGCGAGGAAGAGTACGGGATATCTTGAGAGCTTGGGATATTCGTTGAAGAAGTTGGTGTGGTCGTAGAGTGATGACGGACTGTGGATATGTATATGGATTTATGGGTACCGTAATCACAATCGCGACAGGGAGTTTTTGTCTTCGCAATGAAATGTCTGCATTTCATCAGCAAAAGAGCCATTATAATTACATTTCTTTCCGGAGGACGTTTGCCCCTCGTCATCAGACCCACCTTCTTTACGGTGTAGGTCTATCTTATCGTCAAGTCATTGCTGCTTCTCCTCCTCTACCACTCCAAAACCCAATCCTTGGCCCAAGCGCCAGAAGCAGTGGCATTCTGCAATCCAGTAACCTTGAGAACCTTGCTGGTGGCGTTGTAGTTGACGCCGGACATCAAAGCCATGCCGTTGAGCGAAACATTGCGAGGAGCATCTTGCACGCCCAACACAGTAATGTTGGCAAGTGCATTCTTCTCCTGCCAGAGTCCGCGAGCAGAAGCGTACAGACGCGAGTTCTCAGCCGTAAAGTCAACGTTGAGAGTTGCGTTCTGAATGATGCTCTCGCCGTCGTCGATGTAGAGGCTTCCAGTAGCGGTGCCTGAGGCAGAGAGAGCGGCGATGACGCTCCAAGGGCTGTTTCTGCACTCGGTCGTGGTGAGACCGGCTTCTTGCTGAGGCAGAACGCTGCCGCCGCGGATGTGCACGTTGATGTGGCCCAGAGGTGCGTCCATGGTTACGTTGGCGCCGGGGGTGGCGGTAACGGCCGATTGGTTGTACCAGTCGTACCAGACAACGCCGTCCTTGCTGCCGGGGAAGACACCGTTGACTGAGGTCACCAGAGGGAGCAAGACGGGTGTGATGAGCAGACTGGGTCCGAGCATGAATTGGCGATTGGCATCGACGAGGGTGGGATCGTTGGGGAATTCCCAGGCCATGGCGCGGAGGACGGTACTACCGGTCTTGTGTGCGGACTCGAACAAAGTGTACATATAAGGCAAGAGGGAGTAGCGGATGGCCATGGCCTTCTTGCTAGCATCGATGACGGAGCTCCAAATGTAAGGCTCCTGAGAATTATCACCCAGCGTGTTGTGGTTGCGATAGAAGGTGAAGAACGCACTAAGTTGCATCCACCTGTTGCAAAGCTCCTCATCCGAGTTTCCAGAGAATCCACAAGTATCGGCACCGAACATGGGAATACCGAAGAGGGAGAAATCGAGGGCCTGAGGGATACTGAAGAGCATGGACTCCCAGGTAGCATAATTGTCACCACCCCAGTGTCCAGCGAACTGACCGGCTCCGGCGAAGGTACTGCGGCCAATGATGAAGGGACGTTTGCCTTGGATGGTCTGCTCCAAAGCGAGGTAGGTAGCGTTCAAAATCTCGTAGCCGAAAAGGTTGTGCACGTCGTATTCCTGTACTCCATCGACGTGAGTAGCATTGGGAGCGACTGCGTGAACAGCCAAGTCGCCAAGCTGGTTGTTGATGACATAAGGAGGGTGGTCGACGTTGCGAACACCTGCAGTAGGTGTCGTTCTGAGGTAGGGGCTAGAAGTGGTGGTTGAGGTTCCTTGTTCGGCCAAGTTGGAAGAAGCCTGTGCGGCCGACATGGACGAAGCGACAGCAGCTTCGGTAGCGTTGGTGACGTTGAAACCTTCGGGGTAGCCATAGTCAATCGATCCGGGCTCTCCAGGAAGGTGGAAAGGAGGGTGAACAGGGTTCAAATGCAGGCTACCGGTTCCACAGCTGCCGACGCAGAAAGAGCTGACCTCTGACATGTCGATCCAGATTCCGTCGACCTGCACCTTCTCGCGCCAGGTCTTGAGAGACTGGGTCCACCACTCGGTGGCGTTTGCAGCATGCCAGTCGGGGAAAACGGTGAAGCCGGGCCAGACAGCACCAATGTATTCGGTACCGTCAGGGTTCTTCATGAACACATCCATATCATGTCCATCGGTGTAGATAGAGTATGCATCAGTAGCGTTGTCAGGGTTGGGGATGTAGATGGCGGAATCAACGATGGTCACGTAGTGCTGGCCGTTGGCGTGCAGACCGTCGATGAACTTCTCGCCCTGGTCGTAAGGGAAGGTGTTGGGGTCGTTCTCAAAGTCGCGGTATTGGAACATGTAGTCGATGTCGTTCCAAATCGTCTCGAGAGGAATACCAAACTTGGCAAAGTTGTCGACGACATCCTGCATCATAGTCCAGTTCTTGTAGCCCCAGCGGCATTGGTGATAACCAAAGGTCCAGTACTGCTGCATGGCAGGTAAACCAATAGCACCATTCTGGTACTGCTTGGTGACCTCGGCCTGGTTAGGACCGTCGAAGAAGTAGAGGTCAATGTTTCCACCGAGAGTTCTCCAAGTGATGTTTCCGGCATTCAGAATGGGCTCCTGGCCGTGGGCGTTTCTGAGGTAAACACCGTGACTGTACGAGATGTAGCTGGCATTGGCGCTGGCATTACCAGTCAAGAGAGTCAATGCACTAGTCTCGGGATCCTTCTCGTAGTATCTAGTGTCCAAGTAAAAGGGGTGAGTGCCTAATTTTTGGTCAGTCAAAGATTCTCACACTATGCGGATCTGCTGTTCTCTTACCATAGAGGTTCAGGTCAATGGGATTACCGTTGTCAGCTGCAAACATAGTGGCAGTCAAGTTGTCGCCGAGTCTGATGCCGTGAAGTCTCTCGCCCAAGCCATAAAGGTTGTAGTTTTCAGGCAGCTCAGATACAAACTCGACGAACTGGTCCTCAAAGACGAGTACGGTACCCTCGGTAGAGAAGAGGACATCACCAGTTGACTTTCTCAATACAGCAAAATTGAAGGTAGGATCGTTCGACCAGACAAACTGAAGATCAATGTCTTCGGTAGCCTCATCGGGAACACCCTGCTGGGGCTTGTAGACTTGCTCAGAAGGCAAGATGTACCAGCTAGCATTCTCAGCGGTGATGTGAGCAGGAGTGATCTCGACTGCCAGACGGTGAGCAGACTGGTAGGCGACGGTGAGATTGAGGACATCAACGTCAGTGCCGTAGACGTTACAGGCCTGTCCTGCAAGGTTCAGAGTGGCTGTAAAGCCGTACTGATTGTGCTCAACATTCGAGGCCTTGTAACCGGGGCAGACGCTCTGCGCGACCTTTGCCTCGGGGTCCTCGACATTAGGAAGCAAGTTTGCGCCATAGTCGATGGAAGCAGGAAGAGTGTATTGAGCGGTGAAACTAGTCCAGCAGGTTAGTGTTTGCGTGCCGAGGAGGCAAGATCTTTAGAAACTTACGTGGAAAGGGTTCCATTGACGAGGACTGATGCAGTGGCGCCAGACCAAGAAGTCACAAGAGGACCCTGGTCCATTGGCTTGGTGGGAATGGACTCAGTCGAGGCGGATTGGGTGGTCGACTGAGAGATTGCTGCTGCCGCAGGCAGTGCAAAGAGGGTTGCCCTCTTGAACGAAGGGAAGATCATTCTGTCAGTAGCCTCGAGGAGACAAAGCAGCAGAACAACAAGGACTTGTTGGATGTCAGAGGATGAGAGTGGCAGCAACATGGCGAGTACTTATATACGCACGCTGTTGATCATCGACTGGACAAAGTTTCGGTTGTAGCTCTCGGGTAAAGTTTCATATGGTGGATGTTTGAGCGTCACAAGCACTCCGCGCCCTGTCGTACACGCCTGCCCTAGTCGGAAGCAGGCCACTTTCACTTGACATCAGCAACAATTCATGCCAAGTCAGCAAAAGAGGCAGGATCGAGTGAGCTAGAAAGTATCTTCAATGTCAATGCTCCCAACCAGCGCCCCGCCATGTGGGTTAACCTGGAGTGCCCGTGGAGATCATCCTCTTCCCGTGCTCTGTCCCACGGGTTCGCCACGCTCAACACCTGTTGATCATCATCCAACTTGCCATCCGAGTACTCAAAATGCTGCTGATCACGGATTCTTGAAGACCCGACTCAGTGCTCTGCCGGTCCGAGAAGAAGTATGCATGAGCCGAATGTTCGGAGTAACTGTCCCTTCCTGGCCTCTGCCTCGAGACCTCTTTCCTTGAGCTTCATCGATATGAAGTGCAGATACATCTCGAGGTCGCATACTACGCAGACAGACACCGAGCACGCAGCAAGACTGCTAAATCCCTCGCGCTATAGTGATCCTAATGACGAAGGTGGAAAACAGCTCCAGCCTCCACGCCTTCTCTTGAACAAGCCTTGAACAAATTGAGAAAGAAGGTTACATGCATACCCCGCCGAGCCCCCCAGTTCAGGAAACCACGGCCCGTTTTTCGGTCATTCTTACCCGCCTTCCCCAAAGCTTGTCAGGCACGGCTTTCTTCTCGCTGGAATTCTCGCTGAAACTCATATACGAGGAAGTGGGTGCAAACGTGGGATGACATACCCTGCCGTCGCATCCGACCTACTCCGTAGCCGGTCGGCGATGTTATCCAGAAGTAGCAGAAACTGGGAGCAAAGAAAATCGCATTTACGTTGGTGGATCCTTGCAGCAAGAACATCTTCCGATGCGTGGTGATTAGCTTTGCGTCCAATTCTGTTGACAACGAGGCACAGCTCTCCACTGAGCTGTTGCATACAGCATATCAGGGTGGTACCTCTCGCAATGATCAGAAACACCTTTTCCAGTTTTTTACTATCGCGATTACATGCGATGGGGTTAGAATTACTCTAGAATATTCTTCAGACTATAGATAACCTACCAGATTCTATATTGAGAGAGGCAGCAGGCCTTAAGACGATAGCGGAAGTCATCTTAGAAAAGCTTGAGATAGTTTCAAAGAACTGCACAATGTTTGCTCTTGTTCGACACTGCATTCTGGACGCACCAGTTACCAAGTAAAAGACCTCGCTCAAGGTATAATCGCAGCCCTAGCAGGTCACGAGAAAAGCACTATCATCAATAAGCACTTGATGCCATTCCAAATCTAATGTTCTGTTCATAAAATCAATACTGCAACATGCTATTGTGACGTCGAATTATGCCGAGGTTCTGTGACGGTGCGCCATAACTCCGAGACACTCGGGCTCTTGACCTTCGTCATTGCTAAAGCCTCGAGAAGCTCGAGTCTCCTCTGTCGACGACATAGCTATCTCCTCTCTTTGTCGCATACAACGATTGTCAAGTATTGATATCAATCATAACTACACGCAACAATGGCATCACAAGTCTTCCAAGCTAAACGCACGGCTCTCATCACAGGAGGTGCCTCCGGTGTGGGCTTTGCTTTTGCTCAGCTGTGTCAGAAGTTTGGCATGAATGTCGCCCTGGTGGACAAATCTACCGAAGGACTCGAGAAGGCAAAGGAAATCTTGTCAGGCACTGCCAAGAATGGACAGAGGACCGAGGTCTACGATATGGTATGCTGCACCAGACGCCCGCTGTACGGAACAACATCGCTGACGAGACAATCAGGACGTATCCGAGATCACACAATGGCGATCCCTCAAGTCAGAGGTAGAGGCCAAGTTCGGCAACATCGACCTCTTGATGCTGAACGCCGGCGCCTCGTTCAAGCCTACCCAAGGTTTCGGCGCACTACAGACATGGATGGACCCAGAATACCACCACAAAACTTACGACACGAACGTATTTGGCGTACTCAACGGCATCGCAGCTTTCCTACCTCTGCTCCAGAATAAAAACACACCTTCCTCAATCGTCATTACCGGAAGCAAGCAAGGCATCACCAACCCACCCGGCGGCGGCAATCCGGCATACAATGCCAGCAAAGCTACCCTTAAACACCTTGCCGAGCACCTCTGCCACGATCTGCGAAGTGCGAGTCCATTAATCAGTACGCATTTGCTTATTCCTGGGTGGACATACACGGGCTTCAGCGGCAATGCTGGTCCCATTCCTGACGAAGAGGCCAAAGCAAAGAAACCCGAGGGCGCATGGTTGGGCTCACAAGTGGCCGAGTATGGTGTGAGGAAGATGATGGAGGGACAATTCTACATTGTGTGTCCTGACGATGATGTTTCGGAAGAGTTGGACAAGGCGAGAATGGCCTACGCCATGGGCGATGTGTGTGAAGGCAGACCTGCATTGTCGAGGTGGCATGACGAGTACAAGGACAGCGCTGCTGAGTGGATACAGAAGGAGGCGGAGAAGAGAAAGGGAGGACAGTAGAACGTGTTTGGCATCTAATTGTAGAAGCTAGATATTCGTATATATTTCCATCTCTTTTCGTTTCAACTAGATTGGTCGGTGCATCTGTCTTGAGATAATGTCAGCGAGTTGCTTTGCAGAAACGGTATGACATGAAACGATTTGTTTGCGAGAATTTCTTTCAGAAGGAACAATTGAGTAAATAAACATGGTGTCCGCATTTGGCTCTTCTCTTGGAAGGCCATGTCGGATCCCTTGCAATCATCATAGAAAAGCATTGGACAGAGGTTGGAGGAGGAATTGCTTACCGTATGAATCGTTTCTCGTCGTCCGTAGCAGCGACAATTTGTCTGCAATTCGACGGACGACGAGGTTGTTGTAGAAGAAAAAGATGGCCAGCTTCAGCGCAGAGAAAAAGATCAAGCTGAATTTATTGCCGGAGTTTAACCATCGCATGCTGTGGTGAGAGTGACCCTTTCTGTCTCCATCTGTCATGCCTCAATAGAATGACGCAATCGTGCCTGAGTTTAGAGCTGGGTAAGTTCGTGATCGTGCTCGACCTTCTACCTAACTTTGCCATATAATTCCAAAACAAACTATTGCTTCTATACTTACTAAGACCCGAGCTAGATCAGAAGCTGAACAAGCCACTTCTCTTCTTCTTCCGTATGGGATATACCAAAAGCGCACTGACAGATATACCAACCGTGATACCAATGGCAATCTCAATCATAGCAAGACCAGCATTCGTCAACAAGCTGTTGTTCTGCGCATCATTCGACATCCTAGACCCATGCTTCGTGAGCAGATCAGCATTGGCAACTGCATTGATCAAACTGCCAGATGCTGCAAAACTTCCAGGCACTTGAATGAAGATAGCAGGATGTAGCAACGCAACAGCAAGACCCTGACCAAGACGCGAATAAAGGTTGGCGACGAGTCCAATTGCAAGAGCTCCGAGCATTTGAGCCAGCTGGATATTTGAACCGAAGCCCTTGGAGATGCGCGTCCTTTTTGAGAATCCCTGAGCGGCGTAATAGTTGACAAGCCATCCGATCATGGATAAGACCAACATTGCTGGAACCTTTTTCCATTTGCCTTGGTTGATGATGATGTAGCAGAATGTGAAGGGGACGACGAAAGTGACCTGCCACCAAAACGGCCATGGCGCTTCGCAAGTTGTCGCAGAAGTCGCATTGCCGTCGAATGCACCATACAATGTGCTTCCAACAGTAAAGCCAAAAGCAAGGAACAAGACAAAGATGATGCCGTACACCATTCGCACGGCTCCAGAGATAATGTTCTTCGATTGCAACTCCAGTGCACTGTTGGTGATGATGAACCCAGGCAGAATCAATACCAGAGATGCCTGTGATATGGCAGAGAAACAGAATAAGCGGCCGCCACCATAATTGATCGAGCCGATAGCGCGAGAGAGAAAAGTCATCAGAATAGCTGCTGACACTTCGTAAACGTGAGCGTACAACTCTGAGTTCTCAGCCATGACCAGCTGCATGAATCCAAGTAAGGATCCGAAGATGAAGATGATGGGTAGATCCACAGGTCTCGCACCATATGACACTGGTCCAATGCATGCAGAGGCAAGACCAAACATGATGACACACAACCAACGAGGATACTTGTCTTTGCTCGTTGTGATTTCGTCGAGTCGTGTGATGGCGTCTCGGATGGTCATCTTGTCATGGATGACATTCTTGTACACCTCATGTGAGTCGTACAGTTTCGACAAGTTTAGAGCCTGTGATGTCTTGACAATGTGTACTTCTGTGCTTCGCCAGATTGTGTTGTTAAAGGAGATGATCATGATCCCTGGCAAATAGAATGATTCCAATCGAAGGCCAATGACTTCTGCTGTCATGTACATGTACTCTTCAAGTCGATGAGTCGGTGCTCCATAGGCCATAAGAGCACGACAGACTTTGAGAAGGTAAGCCTCGCGTTCACTTGTTCGACTAGGGTCTGCAGTATCTTGCAAGACAGTCGGAAGCAATGACTGTGGAATTGAATCATCGGAATCAATTGGCCTTCGACGGACCGGGGTGCTGGTGCCAGAGCTGAATAGCACATTTGATGAAGCATAGCGATGTCTGTTGCTCTTGACGGAGGTGATTCTGTCAAGTTCTGTTCCCTTTTCGGAGACTTCATTGCTCCGGGACGGCAGTGTTACCGCTCGTGGCCGGCCATGTTTCCGCTTGATTGTCATTGATTATGCCGCTGGATATTAACACTGACTCGAGGACTGGATGTTCCATGTGGACCCTGTCTGGGGTGCAGAAAATCTCGAGCGGGGAGGAGCATGAGCGGGGTAAATTCGGCTCACAACGTTCAAGGTGCTTTCACAATGACTTCTCCTCCGCTCTTAGTCTCCTACCATGACTTAGTAGTAGTATGCGGAGCCATCGAGACGCACATTCGTTTTCCGGGATGGTCGATGAGTTCACAGAGAGCCGGAGAGACCGCGAATCTTGAATACCGAATGAATGTCCCCCTTGCTGAAGGAATAAGTATACATTAAAGAGGTACACGCTCCATGCTTTTGCACGCAGAGAGATCTTCTCATGCACTCTCTCCCTTAATGCGAAGACGTCATGTCGGCCGAGTTGACTTCCCTCACACGATATGCATACTACCTTGCCAATTTAGCCGGATATAACTTCTTGCATATGGCGGGGTCATTCTCGAGCAAGCATGAGGGTTGCATGAAGTATAATAGCCGATTGACCCTTTGGGCATCATAGAGAAGACAGGATATATAGACCTGATTTCATCTTTCCTCTCGCTCCGTCTTTGCTCAAGCAACACCTCTCTCAAAGATGTCTCCAGCATTAGTACTTGCTCTAGCTACGATCCCAGCAGTCCTAGGCCTCCAGCTGCCTGGCGGTGTTGGAAAACTGCCAGCACTAGGATGGAACTCATGGGTATGGCTTGCTGATGGCAGCAAAATCTCGATTGCGTACTGATATAATCTTCAGAATGCCTATGGCTGTGACATTGACGAGACTCGAATCCTTCAAGCAGCAAACGCCATGAAAGACAAAGGCTTCCAAGCCGCTGGCTACGAATATGTCAACTCGGACGACTGCTGGTCTCAGATGTCAGGCAGAGATGCCGTGACGCACCAGTTATTGCCCAACTTCACCAAGTGAATTACCTCCCTCCTTAGGCCACACGTGACATTACTGACATGAACTCAGGTTTCCAGAGGGTATCCAAGGAACGGCAAATAAGGTGCATGACCTAGGCTTCAAGTTCGGCATCTATTCGAGCGCAGGCACTATGACATGTGGTCGTTACCCAGGCTCGATCGGCTACGAAGCCATTGATGCAGAGACATTCGCTTCGTGGGGTGTCGACTACCTCAAGGTTAGCAGCTCTTCATCTCCATGATACTGAATACATTCTAATGCTGCGTCAGTACGACAACTGCTTCCCGCCAGAAGAGTGGTACGATGACTGCCTGTCATGTGAGCCAGACCCAAGCTTCTCTCCTACTGGCATCGTCAACGGCACTTGTTCGAACAGCACCCCACCTGTGCACCACTACTCTTTCGATCGCCCAATCCCGATATGTGCAGATGGATGGCCAGTAGATGGTATCAATTACACCACCAAGTTCACCGCATTGAAGTTCCGCATCATGGGCAATGCCTTGCTGGCACAGAACAGGACTATCTTGTACAGTCTGTGCGAGTGGGGCGTAGATCTGCCATGGACGTGGGCCAACGGAACGGGCCAGTCCTGGCGAATGTCCAACGACATCAATCGTGAGTAAATCATCTCTCTACTCGTCCACAGACCACTTCTCTGACATGAATCCAGCTTCATGGACTCGCATCCTCCAAATCCTCAATCAAAACTCATTCCTCTCCGATTACGCCGATTTCTACGGCCACAACGATGCAGACATGCTCGAAGTCGGCAACGGCAACCTCACAAACGCAGAAGTGCGTACTCACTTCTCCCTCTGGGCGATGATGAAGTCGCCTCTCCTCATCGGTACAGACGTAACAAAACTCAGCGACCACAACATTGGCGTTTTGCAGAATAAAGCTCTGCTAGCATTCAACCAAGACCCAGTATATGGCAAGCCAGCTGCGCCGTATAAGTGGGGCATTAACCCTGACTGGACGTATAATACTACGTTCCCTGCTCAGTATTGGTCCGGGGCTTCGAGCAATGGCACGATGGTGGCGCTGTTCAATCCTCTGAATCAGACGGTCAAGATGACTGCTGATTACAAGGAGATTCCGGAGCTTGACGCCAAGGGCTGCTACCGTGTAATGGACATCTGGGACAACACAGACCTTGGTCGCAAGAAGAAGAAGGTTACTGTGAACGTTGGTCCTCACGATACAGCTGTGCTGTTGTTCAAGAATTCGTGTTGAGACGAGATGGGAATGGCCTGTGATCACTACATTGCTTTCCTTCGTCTTGGAGCAAGTCGAGGGCCAATTCAAGCAATGACAGGGCTTTTGAATACTTTTGTATCTGCATAAACAATACTCTAGGGTCATCGGAAATCATATCAACCATGAAGCCTTTGAAGCCTAGCTGAAGCCTCCTGTATGATTCCATGTGCCGTGAACTCCGAGGAGGTGGATAAGGTCTCTGAACTTAGGAGTACCTAAAGAGGCAATTAGCATATAGTGTCTTAGTAGTTGACGTTTAACCAAAGACTTACCGAATCCAGTGACTGGATCCCAGCCCTCGACAGCGGGGAAGCCTTTGCCATCACCAATCTCAGAACATCCGGCAGCAGAACCACTGGTGATGTCGGTGAAAGCGCGGTAACCCTTCTTGTACAACCAAGGGTTAAGGAAACCAAGAGTGGGCTTTCCACCAGCGATGAGTGCATCGTTGACGAGAGCGATGATGGCGGCGATCAGAGGAGTCGAGGCGGAGGTGCCGGAAACCAGGGTATCGGTGCCGTTCCAGACGGTAGAGAAATAGCTTCCTTGAGCAGCAATATCGGGGTAGGCTCTTCCGCTGGCATTGAAGTATGCTGCGTCTCTGTTACCGAGGGTCTTGAGGTAAGCCTTGACGGCCTTGTCCTGATATGCAGGACGAGGGAACAGGTCAGAGAAACCACCGCCAGATGCGAATCCAGATGAGTGGTAAGCGACAACTTCAGGGTTAAAGTCCATGGTTGCGCCTACGGAAGTTACGTAAGGGCATGTCGAAGGGAACTCGGGAGTGAAGCGCTTGGCACCGCTGCCGTTGTTGGTAATGCAGTCACCAGAAGTACCGACACCGCTATCACCTGAAGCGTAAAAGACAGAAACACCACGAGCACCAAGTTGAGCGAGGTCTTCACAGACACGCTTGGCGTAGGATGGAGGAACAGTCTGCTCTTCGTCGTCGTAGGAGGTAGAAACGACTTGAGGCAGGACGTCATCTGACTGTGCGAGAACGTGCTGGAGCCAGTCGAGGTAAGGCTCGTTGGTGTTGGTAGTGGTACCGTTGGAAGGAATGAACGGAGGAGAGCCACCGACAGCGTAGGCAGTCAAAGGGGTAGGCCAGCCCACTCCCAACATGGTCTCAACATCGAGATCACCTTCTATGTCGATCCTGGACTGTACAACGGCCTGCGATGTGCTACCGTTGTTGATGACATCGAACTTGAAGCTGTAGGCTGCTGCGGCGGCCTCAGGGCGGAACTTTTGGAGGAAGAGCGAAGTGTCGGAACGGTTGTTGGTCTCTCCGAGATAGTTGGCAAGAGCCATCTTGTTCTTACCAGCAGACTGGGGAATGTAGTCGATAGTCTCGTACAAGGTTCTCATGCACAGCGGTGTGACACCTCTTGGTGTGCAAATCGCTGTGACGTTAGGATCTTGATGGTACGTGACGTCCTTGGAGTAGGAACCACCGAATTTGTTGACCTCGAGAGTCACAGCCTTTGGTGTGCTACGGAAAAACGAGTTTGTGGGTTGAATGGTGTCGATGTGCTCGTGAAGGTGGACGGGAAGAGACCACTCGGATGTGCGGACAGTCTCGGAGCCATCTTCGTGGCGGTAGACGCTGTACTTTGTGTCGAGGAGGCTCTCAATGCGGCCAACAGGCAGCGAGACCTTGATCCAATCCTTTGCGGCGCTGTAAGAAAGGTCACCAGTCTCGATACCGTTGTCGGCCAGCCACTCGTGAACAAGAGCCAATGAGTGGTCTGCAGGCTGCACGAGCTTCTTGACATCAAGTTCGCTCAGGTGTTGACCGTAACGCGAGTGGTCGGGATCAGAAACTGGGAAGTTTTGTCAGACATGAGAACAGTTGGTAGCCGGTATCACATGATGTCACTTACCCTCGTACAAATGTCTCTCCAAGTCATCGAATGAGTTCTGCTTGATAGCAATACGGAGATCAATGTTGTGAGTCGAAGGAGCAGGAGCAACCTGTCTCCACTTGGAGGGAACGAAATGCGAGTCCTTGACAGCATAAGGAGTTCTGGCTTGGACGGGCGAGGCATACGAGCCAGTGGCAAGCAAGCCAGCGAGCAGGAACAGCTTTGCGGCACTCATGGTGGAAGATGAAAGCTGAGTAGCGGAGATGATCTGAGACAAGACATCCTCCTATGGAGGCATTGCCCTACTTATACGAATACAGGACAGCATGGTGAAGATCCAAATGGCAAGGATGATCGTCGTGTTGAGAAGGCGAGCAGCTGCAAGGGACACACAAGGGTGGGGTCTTCTTGAGGAGAAATAGATGAATATCAATCACAAGCTAGAATGTCTTGGGAAGGTGACGGTGACGGCGGAGATAAGAGTGGTTTAGAGTACGAGATGAAATGCTTGTTGCCGGTCAAGAATGCATGCACGCGAGCTTGTTCGTCTCGTCTTGATTGGCGGCGAGCTCGGGAAGCGGCGACCCAAAAAGTGCCTCGGCTCCGAGCGCGGCCGGCCATTCGCGACTTTTGACATCACCTTCCTGTTACGTTTGTTACGTCCGTACTTGCCCTCCATAATTGAAGATCGCGTGCTGCTGCCGCTGTTGAACGCAATCATGTCGGATCTGGCAGGAGGAGGCTTTGTACCTCTGTCGCCTTCGTCCATCGCTTCCTCGCACACGCCAAACTCACTTCCACAACCGCGAAGAACTCCTCTGAAGCCTGGTGGTACCAAGGAGTCGAGATTGATCCGCCATGTCGATCAGCGATTGCTTCATATTCAACGACGTTTTGCAAAGAGAGACCCTTCGCTCGGTCATGGGGGCATACGAGAAATGGACGAGGAGGGCAGGATGATTGAACAACTCAACGATCCAGCCACAGAAAAGAGATTACAGCAATCAGAAGAGTGGAACGACGTACAGGGATACTCTGGCTTTGGCGAAGCTGCAAAAGATGTCGACGAGCTTATTGCCGTTATCTGGATCAGTGGAACTCCTGCCTTGCAAGTGCCATACCTGATCAACTTGGCGCTTCTTGTCAACACAATGATTCCGGCTTTCCCACTCGCTCCTCGTCAGCTTTTCAGGCTTCTGGGCAAGCTAGATCATGCCTTTGCTTCGTTGATTGTAGGCAGAGATGTTGCTACCGATGAGATACTGCCTGGTTTCAACACGGGCCGTGGTGTCAGTGGCACAGAAAAGGTCCGCATAAAGAGCTTGGTTGAGAGGACAAGAGTATGCGTTGTTGGTGTCCTGAACAGAGGAGAGTTTGATGAAGACGACAAAATCACACCTGAGCCTTCGGTAGAAGATACTGATATGGATGGTGATTTGATTCTGGACGAAGATGACGGGCCCGAAGATATCAACGTCGACGACATTGAAGATGAGGATGATTGGCATGAGCAAACAAGTAGAGTCTACGACAAGACCATGGTAGAGCTAGGTGACTCGATGGATGGTCTTCCAATCGGCATCGTAACAGAAAATAGAATCGGAACGTGAATTAATGACTCTCAATCTTCCATCACCTACTTCTCGTGGTTATGTGCTGAAGCGAAAAGACAACAAGATTGAAGCTGGGTAACGAAAAAAAAGTTCAACATGGATATTTTGATATCTAAACCAAGACGCCGGACATGATGCAAATCAACTTTTCACACCGTCCTCTACTCGTCATCCTCCTCATCACTGACACCATCCACTTCCATCTCCTCGTCCTCAGACTCGTCTTCATCTCCACTGGCTTCTTCTTCGTCGTCGTCAAAGTCTTCACCCTCGTTAGCCATTCTCTCGGCCTTCTCCTCTTCTCTCTTCTTCTCGTCCTCCTTTCTCGCCTCCTCCATCAACTTCTGCTTCTCGTCTCTGATCTTCCTTTGACCAACGACAAACGCTCCCAGCGGTGTCTTTTGCCACTCGGTCTCCTTGAGGAAGTTCTCCACCTCGCCGCGGTTGTTGGGTGCAAAGTCGACCTTGATTCTCTTCTCCTCGACAAAGCGAATGTTGGCGTCGACCTTTTGAATCAGCAAGATCATTTGCGATGTGAGTTTTGCGTTGTTGTTTGGTGTCTTTGAGTTCTTGCCCGTCTCCTTCAACCAGCGCTTCAACAGGACCACAAGAGGTAGTGCGAGTTCGGGGAAGGCGACAGATTTCGCCCAAAGGACGAAGAACTCTGAGAGCAGCTCGACGACCTGCTCACCAACACCATCTTGGTACACACGTGTGCGCAAGTATGTTTTGGGTGCTCTGACGACAGTGGAAAAGTCAAGGGGCTTGAGAGTCGAGGCCTTGGGGGGCTTGCGCATTTCAGCGGCGTTCAAAACTTCGTAAAGGGCGGATCCAAGGGGAATGTAGGTTGATGTGGAGAGAGAGATACGGAGGAGACTGCGGATGAGATGGAAGCGGAGGGGGAAGTATGTGCTTGTGGGAATGAGGCGCATGGCACCGAGGGTGACTTGCACGATAGGGTAGATCAGGGGACGCAGAGGGGAAGCGGCTCCCTTCTCGGCCTCAGCGAGCGACTGACAGTGCGATGCTACCACACGCGACCAGAAGTCAAGAGAGTGGACGAATTGCCAGTTGTAGACGGTCTTGTATGAGTCCTTTGACTTGTTGGTGATGCTGCTGCGGAGATGGATGGCGAGTTGACGAATGAAGGTGAAACCAGTTGTGTAGCCAATGGTGGGATCGATGCCCCAGAGTTCAGCGGCCGAGTTTTTCATCAAGTTGATGCCTTGAACAGTGTGAACAGTGGTGTTGCGACTACCCTTGATCAGACCCTGGTATGAAGTCTTGAGAACAGCTTCCCTGATACCAGCATCGCCAATAACTAGCAGTCTTCTGAGAACGAGGAAAGCAGCGATACGGGTGGCTTCGGTACTCGACGACTCGGACCAAACTCCAGTGACGGCCTTTGTCAGATCACGGATGATCTTCTTGAATGAGAGAACGTAGGGGAGGAGAGGGAGAACGTTGGTGAGGGTCATGCGGATGGTGTTGGGGTCGGAGAGATGGGCGAGCAAATGCAGGACTGAGGTGAGATGCGACTTGAGCAGCGGGCTGAGGTTGCGGAACTTCTTGGAGTCGGTCGAGAAGGTCACTCTGCCGCCAGCCTTCTCCTTGACGGGCAGGTGGTGTGCGAGCACCTCAGGCAAGTGCTTGAGCGCAACGACCAACAGCTCGTGGTAGGCTTGGGGGTCTGAGATGGAGTATTTGAAGACCTTGTCCTCTTCGTCCGAAACGTGAGCAGCAGCGCGGAAAGCAAGAACGACCTCTTTGGAAGCGCGCAGCGAGTGTTGTGTTGTCATGGCCTTCTGCCACTTGGCAATCATCTGCTTGGTGACCTCGTTGCCCTCTCCCTTTTGCTTCTTTGATGGTCTCTCGTCCTCCTCATCACCGCTCAGCTCATCAATCTCTCCCAGGTCTGCGTCCTCGAAGTTGAGAGCATCGGGCTCGTTCTCTTGCATGTATTTGTGGAACTCGGGATCCTTTGCGGCGAGAGCATCCAGCTGGGCCTGGAAGGCTTCCGGGTCGTCAATCTCCGAATCCGAGTCTGAAGCGTCATCGCCTGCAGCAGCGGCGGCGGGCTTTGCTTGGGCGTCCTTGTCGTCGGTCTTTGCGCGTTTCCTCTTGAGTGACTTGTCCATCTTTGCCGGTAGCTCGGGGACGTCGAAGCCTCCTTGGAAGAAGTCGTCGACGTTCATGCTCTCAAAGTCCTGCTTTCCGTCCTTGGCTGGGGCCCTCGTCTCTGGTGGTGGTGTCGAAACTTCATTGTCCTGGGCTCGCTTTGCCTTTTTCTTCTCGTTGATCTGGTGGCGCTGCTTGATTTTGGCAAAGTCCTTGCGGCGCTTGATTGTGTCCTTGAGATGGTTCTTCTCGAACTTTTTGGTGGCCTTTGATTGCGCCATGTTGTGTGATTATTTCTGGTGGTAGAAAAAAAGTTTAGACAGGGCAAAGGAAAAACCGATTGAGACTGATTCTGCGGAGAAGCCGAGCCGGGCACAGACCACCAACCGTGTATCACATGCAGACCGTCCATCGCTCTTTCCCACATCGTCTCCTCTACCAACAACACAACTGTCTTTTCAGAGACCATCCGCCGCCATGTATGCTGAACGGCAGCTGGCATATGCTCCGACTCCGTACAGCTACACTCCTGCTTCGACTCTCTCGGCCACTATCAATGTTGATGAGGAGCTCAAACTCGCCAACAACAGTGCCGAACGTGACCTCTACGAGTCTCTGGCCGAGATCTACAGTATCATTGTTACTCTTGAAGCACTCGAAAGGGCTTTTCTCAAAGATTCAATCTCTGAAACCGACTACACCGACACATGCAGCCGACTACTAAAGCAATACAAGTCCAATCTGGCAGATGATTCGGTAGCAAGAGCCTTTGGAAGCCTCGACTCTTTCAAGCTGGAATGGAATCTCGAGGTCCCTCGTGCCTCTGACCGGCTGAAGATTGGTCTGCCGGCCACTGTAGAGGCTCCATCGCGTGCACCTGGAGGTCAATCTGGCGGTGGAGCTGGTGCTGCTGCCACTCACATCGTATCAGCCTCTGAGAACTTCATCACTCTATTTGATGCTATCAAAATGAACATGCTTTCCAAGGACACGCTTCATCCTATCCTCGTCGAAACCATCCAGGCCGTCAACAAGGTCACAGACCAGGATTTTGAGAACAAGGCCAAAATAGTACAGTGGCTTATCACTCTCAATCAGATGCGCGCTGCTCAAGATCTCTCGGACGAACAAGCTCGCGAACTTCAATTCGACATGAACCTGGCATATGATGGTTTCAAAGCGACTCTCGAGTAAAGATGATGGTTGATCTTCGGAAGCCCTGGTCTGTGCGTCTCCGCGCCTTCTCCAGAATTGTCCATGTGAAAGCGTCACTTTCACGTTCTGCCAAAATGTCCAAATCTACCACCAACAACCATGCTGCGCACCAGTCGGACCACGAGGAAGAGGTCCTAGACGGTAGGATATACCTATAAACCATCAATCGTACCT
Source organism: Aureobasidium namibiae CBS 147.97 (assembly GCF_000721765.1). Lineage (NCBI taxonomy): Eukaryota > Fungi > Ascomycota > Dothideomycetes > Dothideales > Saccotheciaceae > Aureobasidium > Aureobasidium namibiae. The sequence goes on along the minus strand of NW_013581181.1, from coordinate 35,964 downwards.
TTTTAACAATCCTCTAGTCCTAGACCTTCCGCAGATTTACACCAAGCCCTCATCACAGCAACTACTAGACACCTTGGCCCTTCTCAGCCTAGAGCCTCAATCATGGGATAAGTCTACCGCCCAACCGAAGCCAAAAGTGAGCTCGAATGGCGTTCCCCAGTATCTCACACGAATCGTCTCGAGCCCGCTGGACTGGATCAAAGACGACGTAGAGAAAGAGAAGATTTGGGATATTGCTTCATTACGCTTGAGCGAGCGTTCTGGTCGTACCGGAATGGGAGATATCACACGTTCGTTTCGTATACCTCTATCAGCCGACACTACCAACAGCTCGAGCACTATGAAGCCGGTCATCACTAGTTCGAATGACCAGGATATCACCGTCCAAGTCAGCATCCACGAGCCTGCTCTTACCGAGGATAACCTTGGTCTCAAGACGTGGGCCTCGTCATTCGTCTTTGCTCGAAACTGGCATACCCTACGCGATCGCATTCCTTTGGTGTTTGGCAAGGACGAGAATGCGACAATCCTGGAATTAGGTGCGGGCACAGGTCTTGTTGGCATTGCTGCCGCAGCTGTGTTGGGTGCGAATGTGCTTTTGACCGACTTACCCGAGATTGTACCAAACCTTGAGCGAAACATCGCCTCGAACAAAGAGATGATCGAGTCGAGAAAAGGATCCGCCCGGGCTGCAATACTTGACTGGACTGTGCCGGAGAAGATCATATACCCCGACGAAACCCATGGATCAACACGTTCGCTTGCCGCTGAAGAACAAAGCTCAAAATACCCTCTAATTGTCGCTGCCGACCCTATCTACTCAAAAGAGCATCCCGCATGGCTGGTTCAGACTATCGACTGTCACCTTGCCCAGAGCCCTGATGCTCGTGTATTGATCCAAATACCGATCCGCGAGGCTTATGCCGAAGAGCGTGCAGATCTCAAAGATCGCATGGTCAAGATTGGTTTGGAACTATTCCACGAGCAGACAGAAACAGGCTACGACGATTGGAGCGATGGACGAGGCGACGAGTTGAGTGAAGTTGAGTGCTGGCTGGGTATGTGGAAATGGAAGGACGCATAGAAACATGCTCCGACGTCGGAACGAACCCGAGACATGCAAGCGCGCAGCCGGTATCTGCTTCGATGGTTATACAGCCTGTCGGCTTGACATTCTGCAAAGAGACATGATCAGATACGACATGTCCGCGCGGGGCGCCGAAGAGACAATCGCATCGAGTAAGCACCCCCAGAATGCGCTATCCGACGTTTTCTGTCGCATGCCAAGACGAAAAGGCAGAGATAGCATGACATGCATTGATCGAGCAAATTTCTACCATTTCTACTGGACGGAAAACAGCTATGTGGATGATAAAGACAGCGCGATGTCGCACACTGATAAGAGTAGAGTGTTGGGGGTTTGTCAGAGCCAATTAGCGACAAGCTTGCCAATCCCAAACCCCAGATTGCTTCTCTTATCAACGACCCCAAACCGCAACGCTCCCTTGGCTGCTCATGTCGATCTCACTATGAATCACTTTTTACTCAACCCCAGTCGTGCTTCAGATTGTGCCATGTGAGATAGAGACCCTGCAGTGCGGATCGCATATAAAAAATGGCTGACAGCACCTTCCGCCGCGGAGGTTCTTTTTCGAGGTGGCTTCTACTATTTGCCTTGAGATATAGCCGGACAACGGCTTGCTTTACTGCTGCTATAAGGTCCTTGTAGTCCTCGCCCTTCGCTGCAATCGAATATCTGTTTTATACCCCGTTTACACATCATGGCTGGAACAGTCGCCGTATTGTCCCAAGGAGTAGGATATGGAGTCGTGCTGGGTGTCGGATTCTTCTTCGCGCTCGGTATGATGTTCATCACTTGGGTACTGCGAAGATACAACAACGAATTGCAGACTTCTGAGGTCTTCTCTACTGCGGGTCGAAGTGTCAAATCTGGTCTTGTGGCCGCTGCTGTTGTGTCGTCCTGGACCTGGGCAGCTACTCTGTAAGTAAGCTGCTTTTCATAGTCGTAATGTTAGCGAGCTAATGTTCCATGTCATCAGACTACAATCATCTGCTGTTGCTTACAACTATGGTGTTTCTGGACCTTTCTGGTATGCCTCTGGTGCAACAGTACAAGTCATTCTCTTCGCAACCCTGGCCATCGAGCTGAAGCGCAAGGCCCCAAATGCTCATACCTTCCTGGAAGCTATCCGTGCTCGCTATGGAGGAATCACTCATTTGGTGTTCATCGTCTTTGGCCTTATGACTAACATCCTGGTTACCGCTATGCTATTGACTGGCGGCAGTGCCGTTATCAAAGACCTTACTGGCATGAACCCCGTGGCTGCTTGTTTCTTGCTTCCAGTCGGCGTCGTAGCATACACCATGTTTGGCGGTATCAAGGCTACTTTCATCACTGACTGGGTCCACACCGTCGTGATTCTGATCATCATTTTCCTCTTTGCCTTTACGGCTTACTCGACCAACGAGATCCTTGGAAGCCCCAGCGCTGTATACGATGCACTTTTAGCGGCCTCAGCTCGCCATCCTGTTGAGGGTAATGCGCAGGGAAGTTATCTTACTATGCAATCCCGTGAGGGTGGTATTTTCTTTGTTATCAACCTTGTTGGCAACTTCGGTACTGTCTACCTCGACAACGGATACTGGAACAAGGCTATCGCTGCTTCACCTGTACATGCTCTTCCTGGTTACATTTTGGGAGGTTTAACGTGGTTTGCGGTTAGCCTCGTCCGATATGCGCTCATTCTAGCTCTGGCTGACAATTTCTTAGATTCCCTGGCTCTGCGCTACTACCATGGGTCTTGCAGCACTAGCCCTCGAGAACAACCCCGTGTTCCCGACCTTCCCTCTGCGTATGGCAGCTGAAGATGTCACTGCTGGCCTGGTCCTCCCTAATGCCGCTGTCGCTCTCCTTGGGTCCGGTGGCGCTGCCGCGACGTTGGTGCTCATCTTCATGGCTGTCACCTCGGCCATGTCTGCTGAGTTGATTGCCGTGTCGAGTATCTTCACATACGATATCTACAACACATACATCAATCCTAAGGCACACGGAAAAAACTTGATTTACATGAGTCACGTCAGTTGTGTAATTTACGCATTGTTCATGGCTGCTTTCTCGACTGGCCTCTATTATGCTGGCATTGGTATGGGATACATTTACCTGATGATGGGATGTATCATTGGCGGAGGAGTTTTACCTGCTGCTTTGACTCTGCTTTCCGACAGGCAGTCATGGGCGGCAGCCACATTCTCTCCTATCATTGCTCTGATCTGCGCAGTCATTGGCTGGCTCGTTCAAGCAAAGTCTCAGTACGGCAACCTCTCCGTCGAGGCCACTGGCTCAAATTACCCAATGCTGGTCGGTAACGTCGTTGCTCTGCTCACACCAGTGATCACCGTACCCATCTTGTCTCTTGTGTTCAGCAGCGGAAAGTACGACTGGCAATCCATGAAACAGATCCGCCGACCCGACGACTCCGACCTCACCGCCGCCGCCCACATCGACCCTGAATTGCTTCCCGGCGGCGCTCACGGCGAAACGGCACACTCGCTCGCTGCCGAAGCTGCAGAGCAAAAGCATCTCCTCCGCGCTTCCAAGATCGCCCGCACACTCACCGTATGCCTAATCCTGTGTTTCTTGATCCTGTGGCCCATGCCCATGTATGGCTCCGGTTACGTTTTCTCCAAGAAATTCTTCACTGGATGGGTTGTCGTGGGCTTTATCTGGTTGTTTGTTACTGCCATGTGTGTGGGTATTTATCCGGTGATTGAAGGCAGAAAGACGATTTTCAGGACTTTCAAGAGCATGTGGTTGGATGTCACGGGCAAGAAGCATCCGGTTACTCATGGCAAGGCTACAATAGCTGAGACGGCGGTTTTGGAGGAGAAGATGGATGATAAGGAGAGGGAGAGAGATGCTGAGGCTGCTGTGAGGGATTCCGAGTGATACCCTGACTTTAATTGGACTGAAGAGGAGACGGGGCAGGGATGGTAGAAGTGATGATGATAATGATAGACTATGACTGATACCAAGTATATACAGACAATTTGAAGGATAATTTCAACACAGAAGCTGTACCTCTCCATGCGCAAAGCTATGTGACGCGAACAGCTATCGAATTGCACAGTGCCTTGGAAATATAAGAAGCATCCGTCGAGGGTAATGTAGTTACCGGCTCTCTATGGACTTTGCTGCCGTCTGCAAAGAACTGTGCATTTCTATAGCTATCCGATAACACATCTTGCACATGAAGAGGAAGGAAACATAAAGAGGGTCGATAGTATAAGACACGCAAAAGCTCCTTCCTCTTTCGTCCTAGCGTCTACTTTCACCAAAACGCTCCATCGTCGGAGTATCCGTATACCTAATTCTAACCACTTCAACTCACACTTATCTCTACACCGCTTAAGCTCTCTTGACTGTCACAACGCCAAACCTCTTGCTATAACACATTCCGTCTTGCCGTCAACTCAACATCAACAATCCTCAATTCTTGTTTACCTACAAGCCTCACCACCATCACAACCACGCGCTATCTGAGCTATTCAAAATGCCTACACCAACAACACAACCAAGACCATCAACATTCCGCCAACACCTCGCAGCCAACACTTTTACTCTCCCTGTAATCCTCCTCTTCTTACTCATCGCGTTCAACAAATGGATTTCTTCCTATGATCTGGCCTTTCCGATGAGAGTATGGTTGTGGATCACGGATTTAGGGGTCGTGATGGTCGGGGTGGGTATGTTCGGGGCTAGGATTGCGGGCGAGGGGGCCAAAGTCAAGTGAGGGATGAGAGTGAGGTGATGGAAAGAGGGAAAGAGGGAAGGATGAGGAAGATTACGGGTTGCCGGAGTTTTGCGGCGGGGTTTTGCAGTGCGGAAGGACGCATTGGTCACTGGTATATCGGAAAAGAATGGTACGAACGGTCTCTTTTCTTTGTATCCTGCTACTTGATCGGCATTCGTCATGTCCAAGGCGCATGCGTTGATTGTTGCAGGTCACGTCTATGCTGGAAAGAGGCTAGGGTATCCTATGTTAACAATGCAACGGAGGGTTAAGGTCACTGATGAGAGCGAAGTCAGGCAGTACTCCAGATGTAGGAGTCATAGGTCTATCTAGAAGGGCCAGTGCTGCGAGGCCTATAGAAGTAGTGCAGAGTCACAGAATCCGGAAAGCTGTTAGTTGACACCGAAAATGGATATGTTTAGGCTAGAGCTTATAGTAAACTAATAGGGAGCTCGCATGATGTAGCTAGGGAGAGCATGAACAGGCAAAGAAGCAACAGCCTTGTTCACTGTAGAGGATGACGGGTATTGGTCCAGGTCTCGCCTTGATAAACCTTCCTACAAGATATAAAGAAGCAAAGGACAGACTGGAAAGATTCATTGAATTCTTGCATCGCAAGCTTCACCGTGCATAAAACCCTCCACTCAAGGACGTTTTTCGGGGTCACAAGGAAAAACAATGCATGGTTGTATGCGGAAGGATTTGTTTCATTGAAAGTCTTCGTCAACTATATACAGACTCGTCTTCGTGATTCATGTGCCGTTGGCATTTGATCGATGCCATTGCAAAGGTAAGGGGAAAAAAAGAGAAAAAGAGCAACAAGGATGAAGCGTGATACAATTCATGTCCATTGCTCAACACTTAATTGCGACGATAAGGCTCATATGCGCCATTGTTCTCGCGAGCTCCGTGCATGTAGCCAGTCTCCTGCTTATAGTACGAGTCCGCAGCACCGCCATTGACATGCGTAAGCGGCATGACATCAGAGTCACCACGACCGTGACGAGCAGAAGGCGAGTTGACGCGTGCGTATCCAGCACCGTGTTTCTCAGACTTGACACTTCTGCCTCTGTTGAGGAAACCGCCAGAGGGTGCAAGACCGAGTTCAGCGGCAGGAGCTTCCTTGTTGCTGCGGTGGTGGGGGTTGGACTTGCCAGAGCAGCAGCAACAGCTGAAGAGCCAGAAGAGGGTGGCGAGGAGGATGAAGGCGGTGGCGAGCCATGTTACCGCCAGCAGATGAGTCGACAGGCTAACCTTGACATTGTAATCCTTGAGTTTTTCGTGCAGGGTAGAGACAAGAATGCTGAACATGACTGTAGCGGTGATCGAACCTCCGAAGATGAGAATAGTAGAGATGATAGCACAGATCCAAGTCAGGAAACTGCCGAAGCGCGAGCACACGGCGAATATACCGAACACGATGGTGAGCACCAAGGCCCAGAGACCTGCAAAGTAGGCGGCAAACATCCACTTGCTCAGCTTCTTGTACAGGTCGATGGATTTGCGGGTGCTGCTGTCAAGGACCTGATCATAGAGAGCATCGGCATTGCTGCTGACATATGACTCCAGCTGGGAGAGAATGCTACTGTCAACATCAGTGCCTGCGAGGCTTGAAGCAGCAGACTCAGTAGCATTGAGAGCCTTCTCCAAACTCCAGACCTGGTAAGGGTTGAACCAGAAGCCAGTGTGACGAGGCGAACAGTAAGTGATGTCCTGACTGCTAGTGCCATTACCAGTGTCACAGTAGTTCCAGAGGAAGATTTCGTATTTGTTCGAAATGAAGCCCTCCTCCTTGGCCAGGTTGATGACCGTTCCCAAGGTACTGCTGTCGGTTGTGAAGTTTGTGAAGTCGGCGGTGAAGAAGTGGAGATCGTTAAGGGTATTTGATGATTTGCTGATGCCGCCGAGGTTGATGAGGAGAACACAGACAAAGGAAGCAATAGTCAGCGCCATCGGCGTGAAGATGCATACTGCGCGGCCTGCCTTGCCCATGCTTGCTGAAGGATGGTAAAGGTTGTTTGGTGTTGATAGTAACTCTTCTAGGTTAATCCAGCTAATATCTGAATCCAGGAACCAATGTCGAAAAAGTATGCGGCGAATGTGAAACTGCGGAGGTGGCTGACAAAGGGTCCTTCAAAAAGTGAACGCAGGCGTTGTCGGGAGGTAAAAACGAATTGTGATGGTCACTGTTGTTGTGGCGACGATGGAAAGTTGAACAGCTCGAAGGAAGGATGAACAGAAAATCACTTTGTCAGGCGAACCACAAGGGTTTTGTGTCAAAACACATTCTACCAAGCACTCACCCGGCGCAGCGATCCATCCTGCAAGCATCCTGGACTGCGTAGTCAGGCTGCCGCAGCCTTTGTCTGCAGGGGTGGCTGCGCAAACACTGCTGACGTACGTTTTTTCTCTGCTGGCTGCTCATCCAACATGCTCCATCTGCAGTGCACTGTCCGTTCACTGGGTGAATCGCACCATTGAATCCTTGGCTCGGATCATCAGCCCTTGGAGCCCATCAAACACAACTCCAAACCCTCTGTGTCTCTTATCACCGTCTCGTACATCATTTCGTATCATGCTATACCACGGCCCCTTCGTAAGCATCGACTTGCAAGCAGAGTAACAATTCAAATTCATGAACTCTCTCCAACATGCCCAGACCCAGGCAACGCGGCCATTTTGAACTTTTGTCCGAAAACCCGATGCTATTTTTAGCAAAATTCGTGGCAGAGCAACTGTGAAACGCGGCCAAGCCAACATCTTCGTTCTCCCCGTCAAGTAAGTTGGCCTCGAGTCGGTATACAAGTACATTGTGTGAGTAAGAGTACGAGTGGCTGGTATAGATGATCTCATGATAACGAAAACTCGTCGTCGTCCCGCCATGTCTCTCGTGAGTTGCGCACGAACCACGTACTCAGCAATCGATTCTTGACTCATTAGTACAAAGACATGCAACCACCTGCAATTCACGAATTCATGTTAGAGAACTACATTTGATGAAGACGATCATATTTGGATATTGATGATGAGTGATGCTGGCAGTGACGTTTTCGTTCTTGTCTCTATATCATGATCCAAGTAACTAATTGTATATCCCTGCCATAAAGAAGAAAAGACGAATGCTTTCTTGTTCACTTTCCACCTCTTTGGTCGCATGAAAGATATCGAGAAAGAAGAGAGGATGAGAAAAGTACCTCCACATCCTAAAACACCGTACCGAAAAAAGGAACAATGTCAAGTAAAAGGTGGTGATGAAAGAAGTGAAGAAGTTGTGCAAGATCATAAAGCGACGGGAAAAGGAAAACACTAGACATTGTAAAAATCCAAAAGGTCATCGCTCTCGTACAGAAGAGTGAAGACTGGAAGCGCCTGTAACACCAAGCAAAGCAAATACCGATAGGAAAATCGTATACCCCCCAAGAGCCCAGAAAGGTTTGAACGTGGTATAGCCCATGAAAGAATACTCGTCTCCCATGAGATCGAGTCCCAGAACTCCAAGATGAGATGATAGGAAATGCATGACAAAGGAAAACGAGGTCGAATCTGTCGGCGCGGTCGTGGTATGGCTCCGTTATGTATGATATAAGGTATTGGTAGGAAGAATGTCGAAGCTCGAAGAATGATGTGCCTCAGAGAGGGCAAGATGCCGGGGTGTTTCGGTGATAATTATAAAGGTAGGCGGGTCGAAGCAGGGTAGGGTGTGTTATTGCTGCTGTTGGTCGCGAGGGTTGAAAGACTGAGCGTTGTGTTGGTTGCGAGCACGAGCAAGTTGAGCCTCTCTCGCACGCTCTTGCGCCTTGAGCATATCTGCATCGGGACGACCAGGAAGCATGCGGCAGATTTCTCTCGACAAACTCTCGATGACGTTCTGACGGAACTCCTTGTCTTCCCGAATGTCCTCGCCCTCGAGACGGAACTTGTCGGTCTTGTTCATGTCGCGACGGCGCATGTTCTTAATCTCGGCAATGATGTGAAGGACGGCGCTCTCCTGAGCCTTGGTTCGTGGTAGACCGTACTTTCCAAAGTTGCGCACGTAGCGACGAGTGACGTCTTGACAGCCATCGGCAGAGAAGGCGATGCAGTAAGCAAGCTTCTTCTTCCAGCCTGAGAGTATGTTAGAATACAGATTACGACTGAAGGTTAGAAGGAGAACATACCATGTGTGTAGAGAAGAGGTTGATCCCAGACCTCTTCAACGGCATCGACGTGCACCCAGCGCTTGCGGTGCTCACTGTATACTTCGGTCCAGACGTGGTCTTCACTGTTCCATACCCAACGAACTCTGCTACCGACTGCGCGACACAACATGCTGAAGCAGTTGGCCCACTCACCAACACGTCCTCTTCGTGTTTGAAGAAGGACGAAAGCGTCACTGTAGCGGGGGAAGCGCTCGTGAGCCTGGCATTGGGCGTTGGAGCATTGGTAAATCTCGACACGGTTGGCACCACGGGCTTGTTCATCCGGAAGAGGAGCAGCCATGCCGACGGCGATGGTGGGTGCATGGCATGCACCACACTTGGGGTTATTAATCCATTGGAAGAAATGACGCTTGAACCACTTCATAAGGGCTCTGACGACACAGTCCTGGTAACCCCAGGCGGGCTTGGTGTTAGGGCCCAATGATGCAGCCTCGGCGAGGTACAGATCGCTTTCTTCTTGTGCTTGGTCGTAGATGCGTTCTAGAGGGATAGAGCGAAGGGCTTCATCCAGTAGACCGGGGTTCTCCCATCTACAGGGAGTGTTGGAGAGGGAGAGGAGCATGGAACGGAAGCGCAAAGAGTTTCTATCTGATGGCGCCGTCGCAACAAGCGGGATGTTGCGGAGAGATGAGTAGGACGGCGGTGCACCTGGCGATTGCTGCTGCTGTTGTGTGGTATTCCTGGTGAGAGTGTTCATGCGCTTTGTGCTGAGAGCACGACGGAACTGGTCGGTCAAGTCCTTGGCCCATGTCTCATTGAGGCCTTCGGGGACTGCTGGACGTCTTCCTCGGCTGGTCGGTGTGCGGCTAGCCATGATTGTGGAAGAGACAGACGAGGCCGTCTCGATGTAGAGGAATGCGAGAGTCCGGGGTGGCGTGGGTATTAGAGAGTGCGAAAGGTTGTGCGTGCAAGACGTGTGCGGCTTCGAAGGTTGTCGTAGTCGATGGATTTGGATTGCACAGCCCCTGCACCTTGGATCGTCGCTTTCACAGCAGGCGAATTATTAGGTATCGACGGTCCGCACGATTGCTGATTATGTTTTCGGAAGGTGCGGATTGCAGCGCTTCAAGGGAACGGGTGTCTGGAAGGAGCGACGATGGTTTGCACGAAGGCAGGTGCGAGAGAGTCGAGCAGATTATGGTCAGCGTCTGTCTGCCCGGCCACGCAATGCACCGGCGACACGACGCGCATTGCATGGCCAAAGCGTCGATGAAAGGCTGACGACGCCTTCCGCTTTTGCGATTCACTTCCATCCAATCCCCGTCCGCGTCTACCTTTTGCGTATCTCTTTCAGCAAAGAAGTCCACTCTCCAGCTATCTGATCCACCATCTAGTCACCGACTATCTGATCGTCGTCTTCTTCTTCTCCCTCAGGCAGAGGAGCGCACACTCGTCGTCGTTCTCCTGGTTCCAGAACTCGCGGCGTGCCAATCTGCGCTTACATCGCCCTCCACGTTGCGTGGCGTTCGGATACACCGCTGCCAAGCTCTCAAAGCAAACTACGCTTTTTGCTGTGTGAACCAGAAGGCTGACGCTCTTTAAAACACTTGACTGTCTATACTGTCAAATGTTCAAAACACATCCATACTCGCCCGCGTGATTTCATATAGTTTCAACAGCTCGTATTTTGACGCTCTTACGATCCATTGTTCTTGCTACCTTTTTGTCTCTTCAACCACCATCTTCTTCTACCAACTAATCCTGCAGCAGAGACACGCATGTCTAGCTTTGCCAACCGTTTGTTCTGTTGCTTGAAGTGACCCTGCCTAGAAGGAGGCTGACGTGCGTCGTGTAAACACTTTTTTGCCCATCCGCCCGCTTTTTGCCTATTGCGGCTCTAGCCCCCTTTCCTCGAAGCCTGACTCGCAACCCTTTTTTTCCCTGAGCCTCTTTCTCTCCACACATCCTTTTCTCGACTTGGGGGTTGGGTGCTTCTCTTCGCTGCTGCTTTGCTGTGTGTGTGTGATTTCGTTTGATCGTCCACGACTCCACGCACACATTTGCTTTGCTGATCAGATGTGGGGACGCGTGCCCCTCTATCATCATTGATCCTATCTGCAAAGGAAAAGCAGCTGCAAATCAGCGCAATGTGATTGTCAGTCCTTGAGAATCGATACTCCTTTTATCGTCGACTTATCCCGCCATCGCACGATTTGACGACATACTTTTGCGGGTACATGTTGGCTCTGCTTGCTTCTTTGCAGGAGGCCGTGTTCATACTTCTGAAAGGAACCCATGCTGACGTGTGCTTTCCATCAAGTGACTCGTAACGCAGACCCATGTCGGGGAGGACTTGTCCCAATCTAGACATGACAGAGGGAGCTTTGTCGCGCCCATGTAAATGCTCATATGACTTGTTGCTTCTTGGTGTTCGAACTATCAATTCTTTGCATTGCGCATGCGAATAGACTGGGGTACGTTGATAAGGTATGCGCGTTGCACTTGTCCCCGTTTTTGACCAGCCCTACTGTACGCCCCTTGCCATGCCTGACCTGATCAAACTCTCAACTCGTGATGTGTATAGCCGCGTTGCCAAACACCGCTGAAGCTTTTAAACTTGATCTGATGTCGTGCCCATGTGCGTACGAGGCAGGTACGCCGTCGACCCTCCCATGGCCGCGCCTGGTGGATATCTAGGTTGCTGCTGCAACTCAAATTCATCTTCTTCAGCCGAAGACACGTCCCAATCGTCGCGCCGTCTGTCGGCCGCCGTACCAGTCAAACCTCCCGACGGAAACGGTGCTGCGTGCGTCGCCAGCATTGCTTGGCTGTCCGAGCCTGCATTTCTCGAGTGCTGCATTTGTCTTCTTTGCGATGGTGCTCCTTGTGTGTCCGTTGCTTGTCTGCCGTACGGCTCGTATGCCGTCGACATTGCTGCTGGCGGTGGTGCCGTTTCCTGTCCCCAGGTCCTGATGGGGTATGCGCGGCCTTTGCGCCAGGTCTCACTGACGGGAGGGAAATATTGACGATAGGATAGCCAAGCACATGCTATGCCAAGCAGACTACCAGTTATCACATCGAAGCTGGAATACGTGTCAATATTGAGCTGCCAAGTATAGCACTGCCTCACTTACGGGTGATGCCTCGCGTCCATGATTCTGCTAGCTGCAATCAAAGCGGCGCCTAGAGATGGGATGATGACAACAAAGATTTTCCATACTTCACCTCTGGAGTCCCAGATGTGGAGCTTGGCTGCCAGGTACAGTGACAGGTAGAAGAGTCCAGCAAATGAGCCTATGAAAGACATGTCAGTTCGTCCCTGTACTTTCATCAGTCCTCCCGAGTCACTCACTGCTCGAGTGTCCTGAAGGGAAGCTTCTGAAGCCATCTCTGAGGATGCTCATGTCCGTTTGTGTACATATCGTCGAGTTCGAGAGACCATATGGAGAAGGATCCACTGAACCAGCCATCGGCTGACACCTATCGATAAGATCGGGACGTGGCTTGCCGACGGTGTTCTTGAGTGCACCTTCGTCATGTATGAGCTGATCGATTCTGCATAATACGATACCCCGTCGGACGGGCTTACCTGTAATGACGAAAGCGGTGCCTTCTGACAAGGCCAGGCCCAAGATGCCGCAATTGAGTTCCCATAGTCTGTCTACAAGTCTGTAGCGACCTATTCTTCTGCCTGTGCCTTCGCTATCCGTGGGCTGTGAGTGTCCGAAGAGACCGTCGATGACCAGTGTCCAGAAGCAGATGATGGCGGCGGGACACATGACCACAATAACATAGCATACGCCCGCCGGCACTCGTTCGTGCACTGCATACGGGTATCTGTTCTGGTGTTAGTCCGGGCCTTCCTATAAGAATTGGAAATTTTGATACTGTAATGTGTAGTTTTGAAGTGCAAAGTGCTGTCGAAAGCCACTGTTGGACGTGATGTTAGCATCGAGCCGTTAGCTTCGCTTCGCGTGGGCTGGTCTTACTTGACTTTGTCGATGGCCAGGAACAGAATTGCGAGGATACTGTTTGTTCACTTAGATATGTCGAAAGACGTTATTCCATGGTGTTCTTACACAATAATCACATAGTCTAGGATATATCTGGCAGAAGTCAGCATTCCGACAAAACAAGGGCACGCGACCATGAACTGACGATATCACCACCTTCGGCGGTAGCGGTGTGCTCGAGAAAGGTAGCTTCAGGTTCAGATTCCGTAGAGCGTCCATGTTGATAGCAATATCATAAAATTGGTGTGTGCATCAAACGACAAACAGAGACAGGCAAGAAGAGGTGGTGGTGGTAAGCAATCTGACAAGGCGTTCGCGACCCCACACCGAGTCGGGTGGAGAATGGACGGAGGTATCGACGGTGGGAAAGAGCTGCTGTGTCGTGTGCCTTTGCAGTTAACAAGAAAATAGGGGAAAAAGGTAGAGGATCTGTGTGCATGCGCTCAGCCCTCCAGTGAACGCAACACCTCCTCAAACACTGAAGATGTGTGGTGTTTCGAAGTGGCTGAGCCTTGGTCCCAAGACACGCGCTTGGCTACGACTGCAGCTCCTTATGAAACAAACTTCAGGCGACTGCGATGAGTTGAGTCTCGAAAATAGTGCTCTATCTCAAATGATTTGTCTGTACGAATCGTTCCTGTTCTATAGTTCCAGTGAATTTCCCTTCTTGATCACATTTGACTCGTAGGGGGTGTCAACTTTCGTGGTGTTGTTGTCGGTCTCTTTGGTAAATCATTGTTTCGATTATTTGCAGGATATCAGAGGACGTAGAAGCGTCGTACCACCCTGGTTAGTATACCCATATGTGCAGAAAACCACAAAGAATATTATGCGAGTATCTACAGATGCCGACAGCCTTTGGTGCTTTAGCAATATCGTCGTCGACCTTGAATTTGCTAGCTAAGCCTACGACCCTGACCTTCAAATGCTCGGGCCATGAACATCCGAGGAGCCGAGCTAACAACCTGTCCCAGCCATCTGATTAACGACATCATGATCAATGAAACCAGTTTTGAACTTGTAACACCTAGTGAACGTTGATACAGTAGAATTCTTATTGAGGTGGGTATATGCATAGTTGTTGAGCTTCAGCGAACCCCCTAATTTAACCTGCTCATGCAGACATTCATATCGAACCTCGATATCATTGATGCCTCTCTCCCGAGCGATATTCGATTGGAACCAATCAGAATGCCGGAAGGTTTCGACATTTCAGAGCTAAGCGCGTGTAGTATTCGGGTTTCCTGAGAGCAAGTGAGAGCCAGACCCGACAGCGACTTTGCCATCATCGTTCCTAGAATGGAGGCGACTTTCCGTCGTATACCATCAGAAATCTGTCGAGCATCTCGACAGCAAAGCGTCCTAAGAATGTGGCTTTGAACATCGATCCTTCCTCGAGCTTCTTCTTGAGTGTCCCGCGCTCCTTGTTGTCTAGATACGGAATGTTCGCACATAATTCCTCGAAAGCTGTGTCTGGGAAGGGTGTATCCGCGTATCTGGAAGAGTCTGGACCGCATAGAGCCGCCACACCCGCAATATGTTCATTGGAGAATGGTTCCCCCTCTAGAATACCGGAGAAAAGATTCTGGTACACGCGGACTTCATCTTCGCGACCGTATCGTTTCGCCAGCAGGTACATCTCGGCGAAGAATACTAGCGAACGTCCAGGATCAGAAGTGCGAGAATAGGGCGAGAGCAAGTACATATTTTCTAGGAAGACTTCTGTAGCAGCAATGTCGTGCTCAATGCCGAGGTTGATCTCCGAGACCTGCCTCGAGTAAGCCTAACAGCTCATGAGAATGCGTGATGGGTTTACTGACCGTGGGCGAGCCCCCGAGTACCTCCTGGAAGTAGGACGAGTGAGTTGCAAGGATAATCTTGTGACCCAATATCTTCTTGCCTGAAAAGATGATAGTGATATCGGAGAGTCTCTGGTCGTTGAAGAAGTTGATCATGTATCTTGTTACCATCAGTCAGACAATCTGGAACACACTGAGAGAGATCTGACGTACCCGTCCGGTTGATACTGATACACAGACTTCATATTTGGGAAACCATCGGCCTCTTCAGCGGGATTACCGTTGGACGTGAGCACAAGGCCACCGAGTGCCATGCCAAAAGCGATCGCACTTCCGACATCGAACAATTCTCCTCTTCTGTACCTCTAGACAAACGTCCTGTCTTTTAGAAGTGCAATGGAATTCTTCTGGCATATCTCCATGACCCTGATCTTCATCGCGTTGTCGGCGGCCTGCAGAGAATCTGGTCCACACACCCTGGCAATGCAGTCTACCAAGGGATCGATAGATGTGCCGTTTGCACGGGAAGTACGCAGGTTGTCACCTGCCAAAGAGGAGAGCTCGTTGGTGGCCTCTCGGCGCAATCTTGGGATGTCATACTTGTCAGCTAGCTAGTAGATGTCGAGGAGACCATGCATCGTGACTGAAGAATCACGAGCGCGAAACCGACGGTGAAAGTGTAAATCGTCGTACAGAGATTTGATCGTGTCTGTGAGCAGCTCAGGATCGTCCTCGTCACCCAGATCAATGACAGGGCTCGACGCAACCTGTTAGTGTCAGTCAGGCATCATCTGTACCACTAGACCCGTTTACCTGAAAGTTGCTGAAGAAGGCGGTCGCAAAGTACCCGGATTGCTGTGCAAGGATGACTTTGTGTGCACGAATCTCATGTTGGCCAAACTTGATGGTGATGTCCGAGTATTGGGGATTGTCGAAGAATGAAGCCCTGACACTGCCTGCCGATGCCATGATGAAGTCTCCAGAGAGCAGAGGGTGCGGTTGGATGGGAGAATGAAGCGCTGGAGGTTGCGCGCAGAATGTATGAAGTTAGGATCGTTGGAGGAAGAGCGAAAAGGTAAAGCTGGAAGGCGCGAGATGAAAGTGATTGTGTTAATAATTCACTTTGTCGACGCGGAGACTTGCATCGAAAGTTCTGTAACAAATAGTGAAAGTCAACATAGGTCTCACGACTCTTTCACTCACTCGCTGTCCTTTGCAGATATCTGACTGTAACGCAAGCTGCCATGAACATGCGCAGTTTGCTCATTGAATATCAAACATTCACAAGGAGTCATAATATCTCGACTCTCTTCGTACCAGTCAGTAAGACGGAAAGGATTGTTCGATTAGATGGCTTCAATTCCGCCTGGATGTGGTCATAAGAGCGGGCGAGAGCTATAGACTCTAGCACATAAAGAGCATGTGTTGAAGTATGGAATTTATACAGCGTTCGTGACAATGAAACTCTTCCTGAGGTGAGAGAGACCGAGAAGGAGCCTGAATCCGAGACCATGTTCGAACACTATGGAATATAACCAAGGCGTTTCTGTGAGCGGCCAGGATGCTTTGCGTGAACGGACATTGATCGTTTCTCATTGATGTGTTCTTTTCCTGCTCTACGCTATGCATACAAAGCCAGTGGTATACGGGTCGCTTTAATGATATTGAGGATGTTATGGCGACATCTTGGCCTGAGAGAAGTCCATCTCGGGATGCTGAGCCATGAATTTTTCTGTCCGACATTAGCACGATGCCGTCTCATAGACTGTCGCATAGACTGTACACACCGAGCATCTCCTGCTTCTTCTGCTCATCAGAGCTGGGCAGACCCATCTCCTTCTGCTTCTGGTCGTACATCATCTTCTCGACCATGGATCTGGTGTTGCCGTCGAGGTCGCTGAGCTTGCTGTTCTCTGGGGCAATCTTGGAGGTGTCGATTTTGGGAGCGTCTTTGACGACGTGGGCCCACCACTCCATCTTGTTGACCTTGTCAAGGTGGACAGCGAGTTCCTTGCCTGAGGGAGTGGTTTCAAGGGTCCAGGTAGATTCGTCGACGTAGATGGGGTGAGGAAGATCGCCCTGGTTGTAGTTCTTAGCACATTGCAGGTAGAGAGAGTTGAACGAGACATACATCGATGATGGGATCCTGACCTTTGACAGCAACACGCAGGTGGTTCTTTGTAATCTTGATGTCAAAGTCGCGAGCCTTGAGGTTTCCAGGAACCTGAGCCGTCAAGTCTAGATCCTGGATGGTTTGCATCCACTTGTAGGGAAGCTTGGCCTGCTCTTCTGCCTCGCGGGCAGCAGTGACCTTGTCGGCGGCCTCACGTTCTGAGGGAGTGGGTGAGGACGACATTTTAATTGTTGATTGACCAGAATGGTTAACGAAGCTTGGTGCATGTTTTGCGACTGCCCCGCGTGCTCATCAACGCTCCGAGGTGCAAGCTTTGGCCGCATCACATCTGTCAAGGGAAAGAGCGACCGCATGCTGCTTGCCTGGAACTGTTCATTGTCAGGCAGGTGCCAAAGATCGAACTTCTGGGTTTCTAGTCTTGCTACATGTGTAGACGGATCTTCTATCACGGAGCCATTCACCTCAGATATCATGTCTCCGAGCATGCCCATGCCATGCCCCACCAGCTGGACGAACAACCCGACATCGGCCGAAATTCAACTTGGTCTCGCTCAAGTTCGCGATGACTCTCTTCTCCACACTCCTCAGCAACAATGGCATCCCGTACACTAAGAATTGGTCGGCTTTCACATTCCTAATCCAGTACTGCCTACTAACATATACACAGGTCTGATCCCTGGTGATGGCATTGGCCGCGAGGTCATTCCTGCCGGTCGTCGCATTCTCGAGGCCCTGCCCAAGTCTCTGGGCCTCAGCTTCTCCTTCGTCGACCTGGAAGCTGGCTTCGACACCTTCCAGAAGACTGGTGCTGCTCTGCCCGACAAGACCGTCGACACCTTGAAGCAGGAATGCGATGGTGCTCTCTTCGGTGCCGTGAGCTCGCCCACTACCCCTACCAAGGGCTACTCGTCTCCCATCGTCGCTCTCCGCAAGCGTCTCGACCTGTACGCCAACGTCCGTCCCGTCAAGAGCGTCAAGAACACCACCATGTTCCCCGACCCCATTGACCTTGTCATTGTCCGCGAGAACACCGAGGACCTGTACGTCAAGGAGGAGAAGACATACGACACTGAGAACGGCAAGGTCGCAGAGGCCATCAAGCGCATTTCCGAGCGTGCCTCGAGCCGTATCGCTACCATGGCCGGTGACATTGCTCTCCGTCGCCAGCGTGTGCGCGACTCGACTGGCGTGACCGGCAAGTCTGCCAATGTCACCATCACCCACAAGAGCAACGTTCTCTCGCAGACCGACGGTCTCTTCCGTTCGACTGCTCGCGAGGCTCTTGCCAAGTTCCAATCACAGGGCGTCACCGTTGATGAGCAGATCGTCGACAGCATGGTCTACAAGCTGTTCCGTCAACCCGAGACTTACGATGTCATTGTCGCTCCCAACCTTTACGGTGACATTCTTTCAGACGGCGCTGCTGCTCTTGTCGGCAGTCTGGGTCTTGTCCCCTCTGCCAACGTTGGTGAGGGCTTCGCCATTGGTGAGCCTTGCCACGGTTCTGCTCCTGATATTCAGGGCCAGAACATTGCCAACCCCATCGCTACTCTCCGCAGTGTCGCTCTCATGCTTGAGTTCCTCAACGAGGAGAAGGCTGCCGCTCTCATCTACAAGGCTGTTGATGCCAACCTTGAGGAGGGCAAGTACTTGAGCCCTGACATGGGTGGTCAGGCCAAGACCACCGAGGTTGTTGAGGACATCCTCAGAAGAATGTAAAAAGAATAATGCTTGTATAGATGTTTAGATACCAAAAAGCAATGGGACACGGAACGACATGATCAAATCACGTACATATTGAATCTACCGTCATGAAAGTGTGTTGTGCCGCTCGAGACATTCACATGCGCAAAAACGTCAGATGCGCGATCTGGGGAAAATTCTGATACGTCATGTCAGTATTTCGTTTGGACAAAGAGATATGCGTCGTCTTCCCTCGTGCTCCTCTCCCAAGCACACCTTACACAACAAGCATCTTCAACATGGCGGACAAGTACATGCTCAGAGTCACCGCTGGCTCAGACTATGACGAAGCGAACCAAAAGCTGGTTCACGTCAACACTGAACAACCACTCAGCATCTCCAGCTCCAAGCTCGATGCTTCCTTGACCGTTCGCGTCCAAAACTACCGCGGCGAACCCGTCAATTCTCCAGCATCATGCGCCTACTTCGAAACCGATCCCCACAAGTCGGATCTCTACAGCATTTCCTTCTCCTTCACGCCCAAGAAGAACATCAACGGTCATGATCTGGTCTTCGGAAACGACTTTGACCACCCGATCAAGGACAAGCTGCCTCCGGGCTTCGGACAAGCAATGAAGATTGCTCAGTGGTTTATCGATCCTGGACTTTACGGCGATGCATACGCCGACGAGCCATACCTTTATGGACCCTTCCTCAGTTCTATCAACACGCTGAGAGTTGGCGAAAAGAAAGAGCCCGCGGAGCTGAAGGGAAGCGACGACAAGCCTGTTATAGTATCTGAGGGTGCAGATGGCGATGGCGTCGAGGCTAGAAAGAAGGCCGGCTTGCCCGATGAGGCAAACGCTCGCAAGAAGCACTTCCTCAAGGAGCAGCACTTGAAGGACTTTACATTTGAGCAGGGCAGAAACTACAGCTGCGACTTCTTCAACCCATACCTGGATTTCAATGGCATGTTTAGAAGACGAAAGAACGAAGAATTGGCGTGCTAACAACCATGCAGACTTCGCACTCAAGCTTCCTGGATTCAGCTACATCCCCGGCATCACTATCCCCATCATCAGCTACTGGGATGGACAACCTCTGAGGTAAGCAGCCCATCTGCGAACTGAGTTATTTTCAGTGCAGATTATTCCAATTGTGGATCACGAGCAGAATCTGACTAACACAAGGTCTCACGCACTTAGATATGTCCTCAAAGACAGAAGCACAAACGAAGTCCTCTTCGTCATCATCTTCACCCTGCTACCCCGCCACAGTGAGGGGCAGAAGGAAGACGCGAAGAAAGGAGACAAGCCCAGCCAGAAGGATGGAGATCTAGATTGAAGACGATCAGGATAGATTAGATGAATACACGATACCCCCGAATATACAACGCACACTCTTCTCACATTTTCCAAGACACGACTTTCTGTTGTCTCGTGCATTTCGAGGTTGGCAGGTGACACATGTGTTCAGAAGAATGTTTTGTGCCATGTTTCCAAGTTTTGATCGCAGATGATCGTGTGTTACTTTCAGCCACCTGCACCTGCAGTCGCTGCCTAGGGTGGCTGGGAGTTTTATGCAGATCTCAGATCGCTGTTTAATTTGACAAGGCTTGAGACGGCGATATGGTCTCGAAGACTTGGTGGCTGCTGTGTTGCATGTGTTGTAGCAGCGTGTTGGACATGCAGATGGCTATAAGACTAGAACCAGCTCGTGATATAATAGTTAGAGTGGCAGATCCACGATTTGGAGCTTTTACTTTCAGTTGCTATCGAGACGATTTGGTAGAAGCTTGGACCCGTCCACACGTCACGTCATCGCGTGTCAAAAGCAAGCCGCGATTCATTTCGAGCGCCATCCACCAATTCTTACCTCGCATCGATTTGCCTACCACCAAGCCCTTTTGCTCAATTTTCTCATCTGTCAGCATTACCCTGTTGTTACTGTTGTTCTACATCATCCAGCCCTGTTATTTCCATACACAATCGACAAAATGCGTACTCGCAACCAAGAAAAGGTGCCGGGGTCGCAGTCATCATCGCAGCAGACGGCCAGCGCAGAGAAACGCATGAGCCGTAAGAGAAGAGCAAGCAGCTCTTCCGACGCGCCAATTCCTCAGAGCTCTCAGACCACCGTCTCGACTTCATCACAGATCAAGCGCAGAAAGAGACAAGACGCGTCTTACGATCATCCCGAAGATCTCACAGTCCTCGACGAGGAAGAGTCTGTCACACTCACCACCCCTGCTTCCTCAGCCCGCCATGTCCACTTCACCGAAGCGACGTCTCAAGGCCAGAAGGCCACTTCGACCCACCTGACTCCTCACATCCGCAAGACCATCACCACCGAGAGACGCCAAACCATCTCGCCTTCAAAGTTTGAAGCTCTTTCGACACCGCCACCCAAGTCGCGCCTGTCTCTACCTGCGAGCTTCGCTTCTTCACCTGCTGTCACTGCTCTTTTCCGCCCCCTGAGCCAGGTTTTGTCGGAGCGCGTTAAGAGCCGTCTTCGCCGCACCCGTTTGAGTGAAGAGATCAAGGAGCAAAGAGATGGTTCCGAGGCCCACCAAGAGTTGGTCCAATTGCGTCAAGAAATTGGAGAGATTGAGGATCTCATCCGCACCCGTCTGAACCAACTCGACGTCGAGAAGCAGCTTGGTGAAGATGCCGACGACCAAAAGATGGAGGACATGGAGGCCGAACTCGCCCAACTCGGTGAGGATCTCGCTGATAAGAAGGCTCAAGAGGCCGCTATCCCCGACCTGGACTCTATCGATGCTGTCGATGTCATCAACGAGGACATGATGGTCTTTGATAGCAGCCAGGGCATCTCATACCCCAATCTTCCTTCTTCCGGCACCGAAGTCCGTACCGTCACAAAGGTCACCGACGCTGTCGACATCTCCGATGCCCAGACCCAGATTGCTCTCCCTGATTCTACCCAGGAAGAAGAGCGCCGCGCATTCAAGGAGGCAATTCAGTACTGGACCGATGAAGCGTCCACTGCCAAGTCTACTCTTCAGATCCTGACTATCGAGTTGCAGTCTCTTGGTTTCCCAGGTGAGAATTCCGAGGCCATTATTGCCTCTATCCGCGAGACCTTCGCTTCTGTCCGTGAGCGTCTCGAGTCTGCCGTGCCCGGTGTCATTCCCAGCAACATCTCAGATGCCGATCTTGTTGAGCTCGTCATCCAACACCTCGAGACTCTTGCCAGCAAGGTTACCGAACAGGAAGTCTTCCTTGCCGACAACGACCAGCTGCGCCAGGAGCTCGCCAATGAGATCGACGGTCTTCTCGAGAGATTGAGTCAGGCCGAGATCCGCAAGCGTACCCTCGAGATCGGCTACAACGAGCTCGATGCCAACAGCCAGAGAGATGAGCAGTTGATCGACTCGCTCAGCAAGGAGTTGAACAAGATCGAAAAGAACCACGACATGGCGCAGACTCTCATCAGCGAGAAGAAGGCCCAGCTTGCTGAGCTTGACCGTGAGAACAGAGATCAGGATGCAACCATCGCAAAGCTTGGTGAGGCCCTCGAAGGCTACAGAGCTAACGAGGCCAACCTCCAAGCTCTCATCACTCGTATGGAGCAAGAGGCCAACCTCAAGATCTCCGACCTCACCAAGGCTAGTCAAGCTGCCGTGTCCGTACTTGAGGAGCAGCTTCGTATTGAGGGCACTAAGCGCCACACCGCTGAGGCTGATGCCGATGACAAGCAAAACATCATCACCACTCTGGAGCGCCGTGCCGAAGATGACGAAGCTAACATCGATAATCTCAAGCAACAGCTTGCCACTCTCCAAGGACTGCACCTCGCCGAGCAGCAAGCCAGAGAAGTTTCCGAGGCAGTCAACGACGAGAACACAACTCTCATCGCCGAGCTCGAAGTCAACATCGAGCAGGCTGAGACCGAATTGGCCCAGCTCAAGGCCGACCTGGACAATCTTCGTGCTCTCGAGGAGGCAGAGCGTCGCCAACGTGAAGCAGCCGAGGCTGAACTGGATGACCGCAACAACCTCGTTACCGAGCTGGAGCAAAAGCTTCTGGCATCCGGCAAGCAAGCCAACGAGCTGCGCCAAAAGTTGTTCGAGGTTCAGCAGCGTTCCAAGGAGACTGTTGCAGAGCTTCAAGCTCTCGCAGAGGAGCGCGAGACCAAGCATGCTGCTGACCAGGCTGCCTGGGAGTTGAAGTTTAGAGATCTCAACGATGCCGCCGTCTTCGCCAAGATCGAGACCAAGGCATTCCAGGAACAACTCGAGGCTGTTACCGCCGAAATGGGCCAGCAGCTGGAGGAGCGCGCTGTCACAATTAGAGATTGGGCAAAGAAGCTTGACCAGCTGACTGCAGAGCTCAAGGCAACCAAGAAGGAGTTGGACAATGCATTGATCTCGCTCGATCAGCTGCAGCAAGCATCTGAGGCTCGTATTGCCGAGCTCGTTGCTGATGTCGCAGATCTTACAGGCCTTGTTGCTCAGCACGAGGCTACCATCAAGGTCCTCAACGCAGAGGCCCAGACGACCGCCCAGACTCACGTCATCGCCATC
This sequence comes from Aureobasidium namibiae CBS 147.97, assembly GCF_000721765.1. Taxonomy (NCBI): domain Eukaryota; kingdom Fungi; phylum Ascomycota; class Dothideomycetes; order Dothideales; family Saccotheciaceae; genus Aureobasidium; species Aureobasidium namibiae. The sequence continues at coordinate 12,839 of NW_013581181.1, read as the reverse complement.
ACCGAGCGCGACGAAAAGATCGCCGACCTCAACCACGACATCTACACGGCCCAAAATCTCATCAATTCGCTCGAAGCCGAAAAAGCATCCCTCGAACGCCGCGTCGAAGCCGAAGCCGTCGCACTCCTCGAACTCCAAGCTGAGCGCGACGACCAAATCGCCGACCTCAAAATCAACATTCTTAACAAGCAATCTGAGATTGAGAACCTCGGCCGTAAAGCCCAGGAGGTGGACCGTAGCTGGGAAAACGTGATGAACGAACGCAACACTGAAATCGAAGAGTTGCGCGAAGTCGGCTCCGAGAACACCATCACCATCGCTCGCCTCACCAAACTCAACGCAGCACTCAAGGAGAAGTTCAGACTCTACGTCAGAGACTCTACCGCTACTGTGCAGGCCATGCAAGAGGATATGGAACAAGCTGTCCTCAGCGCGGGTGCCAAAGGCGGCGAGTTGAGAGAGGTGGGCCGTCGTGTTCTCGAGGAAGTCGAGGCTATGGACACTGTCACTGAAATGGTCACTGTTGCCTCTTCGTCCTCTGCGGCAAACCCTCGTCTCGCAAAGATCACAAAGCAGGCTCGTCGTAACCGTCGTGCTTATGACTCTGGTATCGGCGTTGATGATGAATCGCTGTTGCTTGAAGAGTAGATTTCTGCTTGGAGTGTTCAAGGAGAGGAGAGTCAAGGAAAGAACGGGAAGGGATGAATGGACATGCAAGGAAGGAAGGAAGGAAGGAAGGAAGGGATGGCATGGAAACGAACGAATGCCCTCATTGGGTTCTCACGATTGCACACACACACACACTTCACACACTTTGGATTCAAATTGTTTTTCTGCTTCTGTCAACACACAACATTGCGAGTCTTTTTTGGGGGGTTTGTTCTTTTTCTTTTTGAAGGGATAATGATGGAAAGTCTTGGATGCTTGACATTCCTGCTTCAATGTTGATTAAATGCCAAAAAACAAACAAAATATTTTTATGAATTGTCAAGTGCAGACTCTTTCTCCATTCTTTTCATGTTCTTGCGGTCACAAAACCAACAGCGGTATTCGATTTGCAAAATCGGCGAATGGAAGAAAAAATAAAGACACCAAGACATATCTATCCTGAGAGATGACAATGGGAGGAAAGGAAAGGGAATTGAAGGAAGAGTTGGTGTTCTCGATCTCGATATAGGATAAGTCAGAAGGGAGCAATTTGTGTAGGCAGAAGAAGGGCAATATCTGTGTAAGCAGAAGATAAATGTCCAAAACAGAAAGATAAAAAAATTATTCAGAAAATCTACTAACTATCCATTCCATTCCTGACTCCCCGATCAAAGACACCACAAAAAACCCCCCCCAAAGCAAAGCCCCAGCCCCCCTGTCTTTATTTGACAAAATCCGCCAACTCAATGTTAGGGATGATATAAGGCTGCACGTCATCCCTGTGCATGGTCCTCTGCTCATAAGCATACGCCAACCCAATCAACTCGGCCTCGCTGAATTTTTCTCCCATGAAACTGAGTCCAAAGGGTACTTTGGGGCCAGTCTCCACCAGTGTCTTTCTAGCGTTATACGTGACGTTCCAATCGGCGGGGTAGAAGCCCATGGGTACGGTGACGACAGGACTTCCCACCAGTGCAGGGATACCGGGAGAGAGTTGGGTGGGCAGCAAGACAGCAGAGACATTGTTGCGGGACAGAGCGCCGAGGATACCGCCTTCGCCGCCGTAATACAGGTTTGCGGCGTAGGCGGCTGCGAAGCGAGCGTCGCTGTTGTTCCAGCCTTGGTTGAAGAGTGCATCGTCCCACACCGCAGTGTCGCGATCGGGCCAATCCTCTTGCTCGAATGCGTGAGTGAAGTTTCTGACTTCGGCGAGGTCGGTGACGTTGTTGGGGTTGTAGCTCAACTCGGAGAGGTACGTGTGTAGGTTTGTGATGAAATCGGCGTTGAGGACTAGGGTTTCGTTGTTGTCTTTGACGTATTCGGGGAAGGCGGTGAAGTTTGCGTCGACGATGGTTGCGCCTGCTCGCTTGATGATGGCGATGGATTCGAGGAAGGCGGTCATTACTGGTGAGTCGATGGGGCCGTAGATGTCGATGACGTTCCATGCTACACCGATGCGCTTGCCTGCTAGAGCCGAGTAGTCACAGGCAGCTACATAGTCAGGGAGGCTACCATTGTTGGGGATGGCGGAGGTGTAGTTGTCATTGGGGTCTACACCGGCAATGGCTTGGAGGAGGTAGGCTGCATCCTTGACGCTTCTTGCCATAGGACCAACGGTATCTTGATGCTCGGAGATGGGGATGACAAGATATCTGCTGGTAAGACCAACCGTAGGCTTGATACCGACAAGGTTGTTGACGTCTGAGGGAGAAAGGATGGAACCAGATGTCTAGCATGAGTCAGTATCTGCAACAATATGCTGCAGGACTTACAACTTACCTCAGAGCCAAGAGCAGAGAGAGCCAAACCAAGCGAAGAAGAAACACCCGAGCCACTGGAAGAACCACTAGGGTCTTGATGAGGGTAGTAAGCAGCTTCAGTCTGTCCACCATATGCTGACCAGCCGTTGGTGCTGTTGTTCGAGCGATAGTTGGCCCACTGAGAGAGATTGGTCTTGCCGAGAATAATGGCACCAGCTTTTCTCAGCTTAGCAGCTAGAGTGGAATCATGAGGGACCTTTGCGCCGAGCAGAGCGAAAGATCCAGCTGTGATATCGAGTCAGACACTATCTCTCTTCGTGTGATATTTAGTACTCACCAGTGTTGTTCATCAAATCAGCAGTAGCAATGTTGTTCTTGATGAGAATGGGCAAGCCATGAAGAGGTCCCAGAATAGTACCGTTTGCTCGCATAGCATCCAATTCAGCAGCAATTGCCAAAGCATCAGGGTTGAGCTCAGTGACCATGTGAAGAGTGCTGTTGACTTCGATGATTCTGGCCGAGTAGGCCTTGACCAGATCCACACTGGTGAAACGACCAGCCTCTAGACCTGTGGCAAGGTCTTCAGTGGTGACATTGATGAGCGAGGGGAAATCTCCAAGTCCGGTTGAAGTATTGTTGTATGGGGTCACCAAGCCAGCAACAGCGCCGACCAGGACAACACCAACAGACAGCGAGCTGAGGAAACGCATGGTTCGAGGTATGCGTAAGTCAACCAGATAAGTCAATGACAGACAAACAGTGAGAGACAGTATCAGGAACGAAAGCAGATACACTCCCGACCCTTGAGTAATATCGTGATAGCAGAACGACTCAAAAGTCAGCAGCAGTGCCTCATATTTGTAGCTAGCCACCCCAGGTATACTCAACACTGCACACTTAGATAATGTCGATAACGTAAATCCCCATTCTTCTTCCGTGCCGCTGCAAGATTGCAAGACCCCGATATCTTGCATGGATGTCTCCCCAAAGTGTCAATTGCATCTGCCGTGGTTGGGGTAGGTGTCGATATGCAAGACAGGGCTTTGTAGCCTTGGCTCCATGGCGGCATGAAGTTGATAAAGTCGATGGAGTCGGAAAAGCAGAGAAATCTGGAGGCGGACCACTAGGGTATTTTTCCCACCTTCCCGAAAAGTGTCGATATCTGCAGATCGCTGCTCACATCTCAGGAACGACATGCCGTCTGCCGTCTCAAAATCTGGAGATGGGATAGCCACGCCAACCTCTTCTAGGCAGGCACAGAGTATATCAATGCGACAAACTCGTTCCGACGCCGAGATCGGACACTGCTATACGCGCACGTTGATGGGCAGAGTCCTGTCCAAGAATATTTCATGTTTGTCATCCGAGGCTGAAAAATGAAGGTGGAAGAGACGACCGTAAATTGCATGAACTAGGTTCTAATCCAGTCAATCAAGTGTGCTTTCTCTGAATACAAGATGCCCAATGCTCGCCATATCAATGCTTCTCAAGTGGTTCTCCCTTGAAGACCTTTGGGCCCATTGCTCGATAAACGCCGCGCTAACGCAAAAGAAAGGCCCGTAAAATTAGAGTGGAATATAGCAGGTAGATTCGAAAAGGTGCAGAACTTGGTGCTGCACATCCACCTACTGTCCAGGTCGAGGGAAGACAGGGACAGTATCCAGTTGCTCCCAGCCTCCCATGCTTGCTTGTGGCGTATTCTGCCAGCCTTGACCAGTCTGTTGATTCACAAACATGGACTGTCTAAATGGATTCGTACTGCCAGTAGCTGCAGGGGTGAGGAACGATGCTGACTGACCGGTCGGCTGGGCTATTTGAGAAGCCTGCTTCGCGAAAGGGTTCGTTCCCGTGGGTTGCGCCTGCAGTGGCTGCTGCTGTTGGAAGCCTGTCTGCATAGGGTCCTGTTGAGGCACCTGTCTGGCAAAAGGATTACTGGTCTGACGCTGCTGAGGCTGAGCTGTCTGCTGTGGTTGCATGAAACCGTCCATCTGACCAGTGGGCATCATTGATTGGCGGAAAGGGTTAGTTGCTTGTGGCTGGACCTGTTGCGGTGGTGATTGCACTTGTGCGGGTTGCTGTTGCTGTTGCATGGCAAAGGGATCTTGTTGCTGTTGCTGCATGGAGAATGCATCTTGTTGCAAGAAGGATTGCTGTTGCTGTTGCTGTTGTTGAAGCGGCGGGCTTTGGAAAGGTTGCTGCCCAGCTGAGTGGAAGGGGTTCGAGGAGAAGCCGGTTTGTTGTGATTGTACCTGTTGCTGAGGCTGGGGACCATAACCACCAAACCCAGCGCCAGTGAACTGTGGTTGAAGCTGAGCAGTAGGCGGTGCCATGTATTGCGAGGCCTGAGGAGCACCGAATGGATTTGTCGATTGAGCTGCTTGGAAAGCAGGCTCGGCTCCAGGTTGAACATAGATCTGAGGGAAGGGCTGCCCTGTTTGCTGCGCATATTGCTGGGGAGGGTTCTGAGCCATGGGTTGTTGTTGATCTTCGATTGAGCCAAAGAAATCGATAAGATCAGGAGCTGGACCTTTAGCAGGCTTCGAAGCGGCGGGTGCTGGAGCGGTGGCCTTTTCTTGTTTTGGTGTAGCTTCGGCAAAGGTGACAGATCTCGAGGGCTTGACTGGTTTGCCAGACTTTGCTTGCTGTTCGGCGAGGTATTGGCGTCTGTTCGTCTCAAAGTCGTGGTCGTCGATGTATTCTTGCAGCGAGTTGGCCAGACTGGTAGGGGCGTGCTTAATCTTTGGGATCTCGAGCTTGGTGATGTGTTCGTATTGTCTGGCGATGCTGAGGTACTGGACGACTTGATCTGTCTGCTTTGCAAAGGCTTTGTAGATTCCAATGGCATGCTCGGCGTCTGTTTTGGAGAGTTCAAAGTAGTGGCCTGTGCGATGGCTTGTCAGAAGTCTGAAGCGGAGTTGAAACATATGGGAAACCGACTCAGTATATTCATGACGGCCTCGTTCATGGCAGTGAACAGGTCGAGCAGGTCTTTGGTGAGCAAGCGGAATGCCATTAGCGAAATGTCGTTCTCGGGCTCGTTCTCGAGAGGCTGTACTGGGTCAGTTTGTGTTTTCGGAGCACAGCAGGGTACCAACGTCGCATTTGATCAGGACTCTGATCTGGTCCTGAATTGCTTCCGTCTCTCGTAGTAGACCCTTCGCGATGGATAGTGTCTTCAGACGACCTGGATTGCGAATGTGGTCGACGTGAGTGTCGGCGAATGACTCTGCACGCTGGATGAGGTAGTTGGAGTATCGGCGGATATTCTGACCCTGTGTCTGGACTGTTCACGCGCGTCAGCGCTCACGTATGAGACGGTTGTGGACTGCGGACGAGGCGTACCGTCGGTATAGCTGTTGATGGCTAGGCGGTTCTTGGGCGCGGTGGCCAGGTATTTGAGGGTGGCATCGCGTTCTCCCTCCTTGATCATCAAATGGACAATGATCAGAGCCTTGAAGCAGATGGTCCAGGTCGTGTCGCGAAGACGCTCTTTCAGGGTGCGGAAGATCTCGGCGACTCCGGCCTCGCCGCCAGACGTGGCCAGGAGAATGTGTTCGACATATTTGGACTTGGGCGGCGCAAGCTACAATCGAGTCGCGAGGCCATCAGCAAACATGAACGGTGGGTAGGTGCAGTAGCGTAAGAGGACGCCGTACCTTGACCTTGGTGCCGCCTTTGACCGACTTCTCGACCGAGCTCGACATTGATGGCGCGTGCTGTCGAAGATGGATGATACGTGACGGCTGCTCAAGCTCTCTATTTCATGCTGTTCTCAAACGGCAGGCGCGCTCTCATAAGAATGCTTTCAACACTTGTAAGTTGCAATTGCCAACTCTGGGCGCGACTCGCTCATCTCGGATTCCGGATGCTCAAACGCGCTAACCCCGGCAGATGACGATGACCTCGAAATCTTGTTTGTGCATCTTTATTTATGCATAACCTCTGGCAGGACATTCAAGCTTGTCACAATCATGTTACGGTCACACCCCCACTAGTCAAGGATGTGCAACCTGTTGATGATGTTGCTCGTTCTTCGCTTGGTCGGTTGAAGGCAGTGGAATAGAAGTGTAGTTCCAGCAACTCCATGAGGTTGACACCAGCGTGCATTTCACTGACAACAGGACAAAAAAGAAAACAAATGGAGAGAAAGTGATACAAGACTATCTAACCATATACTATACATACCAGCATGAGCTGAAGGTACAGAGAACCTTCCAAGTAATTGAATCAGAGATGCCATCTTCGCGTCCGTTTGGTAACAAGGGTGTGTGCCGAACGCAGATCTCATGCCGCCGCAACAAAGTCATAGAACCACTTAAGCCTCCGGAAGAGGAGAGCGCTATGCCTTTGCTGCGGACGACTCGACTGATACACACTAGGCTTTCATCATCTGCGCGGTTTGTTAGTTGAGGGTTTCGGCGTGCCTGTAGCAAATGTGCACTCACTTTTTTTGAACTTGGAAGGTCATGAAAAGTTTCGAATCCATCGCGACGCGCGAAGAAGAAAACCATGCGCATGGCAAAACCCCGGCTGTCCCCCCGGCCTGAGCCGTCACTTCTTCATGACCCATCTCGACAATACATTCGAGTTCAATTGTCTCACCTGACACTTTCATTGTAGCTAACCGACTGGTGTCGTTGATATACACCCTGATGCTGCCTGGCAGTTTCGCGCATGCCGTATCCTGCGGACGTATATTACGAAATGCATCACTGAAACCTATTCACCGGTCATGGGTGATTCGACCATCAATATCCACACACAACGCGAGAACCTTCTCTTCCAACCAGGTACTTCGAGCCGATGGAACAGACAAGCTGTTGTCAGAATTCAAGGAGAATTGTAAGACAACAGAAACAGAATCTGGAACCAAGCTGATAATCTTCTGCAGTCCACTTCCCTTCAGCAACTTGCAAAGTCGAAGATGTAGTCACCAGAGAAGTTGGAGAAGAGATTGTACTACACGGGTATCTAGGCACTCAGCGACAAGCTGGTAGGAACCTGCTATTTGCTGAACTCCGGAGCACAACCCTGTCACATTCCATTCAACTGGTAGCCTCAAACAAGACCAGCTCAGAGGAGAGGAGTGTCTTCGAGAAGCTCAGCGGGTTGAATATCGAGACGCCGGTGGCTATCGAGGGTAAGATCAAGACTCGCAAAGCCAAGGCATCCTCGTCCAAGGTGGAAGAAGGAGCCGTGCAGCAAGTAACAGAGGTCGAAATTGAATTGGCCAAGGTATCGCCGCTCAACCACTTTCCCAAGGACATCATGGTCACCCAAGACTCGGTCTTTTCTGCAGAGCAGAGACATCTGCAACTACGAATGGAAAAGTCGCTCCGAGATGCTCTCGCTTTTAGGAGCAAAGCAGCCAGCATACTGCGCACAGAACTTTGCGAGGGCAAAGAATTTGTCGAGATCGAGACACCTTTGTTATTCAAGTCAACCCCAGAGGGCGCTCGCGAGTTCTTGGTACCCACCCGCACACCTGGTCTTGCATACGCCTTGCCTCAAAGCCCCCAGCAGTACAAGCAGATTCTGATGGCAAGTGGCATTCCACGCTATGTGCAATTTGCTAAGTGCTTTCGCGACGAAGACCTTCGTGCTGACAGACAGCCCGAATTTACACAAGTCGATCTGGAAATGTCTTTCGCAACTGGAGAGGATGTGATGAACACAGTAGAGTCTGTTGTGAAGACACTCTGGCAGAAGCTGCTTGGTATCTCTCACCAAGAGCCTTTTCCGCGACTTTCATACGAAGATGCCATGTCGAACTATGGCTCTGACAAGCCTGACGTTCGTCTGGGATCCAAGATTTCCCGCGTCGAGTACATGCTACCTGTGGACCTTATCCGCAAGATCGGTCCTCTGCATGATCCTATCGTTGAGATGCTGAAGATTCCTATCTCGGCAGACGCAAAAGAGACCCGTGGATTTGTGACTAAATTCATGGACTCGTCAGAAGCTAAGCCTTTCAACGAGAACCCAGAAGGCCAACCTGGCATCTTCATCTGTGATCCTCGCAAACCACTTTCGGGACTTTCGGTATTCGGCTTCGAAGCTGCAGAGACGATAGAGGAAACACTGGACCTCGAAGAAGGAGATTTAGTCGTCCTTCAAGCTCGCAAGAATGCACCTCATGCAGGTGGCTCAACACCACTTGGGAATTTGCGTCTGGCTTTACACAAGTTTGCTGTACAACACAACTATATGCCTGTTCCTCAAGGATTCGAGTTCCTCTGGATCACTGACTTCCCATTGTTCTCGCCTTCTGTGGCGAACGAGCCTGGACAGGGCGGTGCTGCGGGTTTCAGCTCTACCCATCATCCTTTCACCGCACCGAAGACAGCTGAAGATGTGGATCTACTACTTACCGACCCCGCTGCCGTCAAGGCCGAGCACTACGACTTGGTGGTCAACGGAGTCGAGCTTGGAGGCGGCAGTCGCAGAATTCACTCAGCAGCCATGCAGCAATTCGTTCTGCGTGAGGTCTTGAAGATGAGCGAGGAAAGACTCAAGGACTTTGATCATCTCATCGAGGTTTTAAGAGCAGGATGTCCGCCACATGCCGGTATGGCATTGGGGTTCGATAGACTCATCGCAGTCATGCTTGGAAAGGAAAGTGTCAGAGATGTGATTGCTTTCCCCAAAAGCGGACGCGGTGAAGATCTGCTCGTCAAGAGTCCAACACGCATGACTGAGGATCAACTCAAGACGTACCACTTGAAGCTTAGAGAATAAACATCACACTATACTCACCGTTGTAATCATATATGTACAGATAGTCAAATAGAGAGCGCTACATCTAACTCTCCCCCCAACCCTCAAGGTTAACAACTTCAGGCTCACCCCCACTCCTCACAATCACCCACTCGACCTCCTCATCTCCATCGTTGACTTCCTGATGTTCTTGGTACGCAGGGATCAAGGCAAAGTCTCCTTGCTTAAGCACCTGTCGCTTCTTGCCGCCTTCGCTGACTACAGCGCCTTGACCTCGCACGGCATAGACGATGGTGTCTTGAGCGCCGTGGTGGTGGACTGCAGAGGCAGAGTGGGGGTCGGCCAGCATGATGGAGCTGCAGATTGAAGCGAGCTTTGTTATGGCTGGCATACGGGTCATGCCTTGTAGAGATTCAGTTACAGTCAGGGTGCTGTTGAGTGGATTTCGTTGCACCTACCATCCGTTTGGCCGCTGGAAGAGGTCTGGATGTCGGCGGCTTTGACTACGTGGACTTGACCTGAAGACATGGTTGCTGATGTGAGATGTTCCTAGAGGAGATGGTGGAAGAGAGTTTCATACAAAGGACAAGGAGACTCATGCTTCTTGTTCGGGTGGGTTTGTTTGCTCCTTGACGTAATCACTTGCCTGTTCTAACGGATGCTACGGCAATTCTTGATTGTCTGGCCACAACTTTGGAGGTGTTTGCCCACAAGAGCATGCATTGGACTGACGTACTCACAATCAGCCAAGTCGATACCATTCATATAGTAATCTCACATACCCCCAGAGTCTTGTGCGACTGTCAAAGGTCCTCGGCCACGGACATGCGAACTTCGGATTGTGGAGATGACCAAAAGCTGGGGGAGGTGGGAAAAAAAGCATGTGAAAGTTACCTCGGTACCTCGGCAGAGCATAATGTCGGGCTTTTGATTCGCTCTCGTGTCCGTTTCTCTTGACCTTCACCAAGAACGCACCGTCTGCGGCCTCGTGACTTGTGGTATGTTGTTAGCGGGTTGACGGAAGACTTGAATCAAAGGTCAAAGGGCTGACATGTGAAGAAAAGAACACAGACATTACCCTTTGACTCCTTCGCACCCCTTGCTTCTACCCTCGACCTTTTCCTTCAAAGCCCCAGATTCACACGGGTACTCACATCCATCATACATCATGTCAGGCACATACTCTAAAGCCGACGTGCAATCGCACAACAAGGCAGACAACCTCTGGATCATCGTCGACGATGATGTCTACGACTTGACCAAGTTCCAGGTAAGCAGGACGTCCTCATAGCGCGCTCGACAATCGCTAACGATCTCGAATAGGAAGAGCACCCTGGTGGTAAGAAGATCCTCCAGCGAGTGGCTGGAAAGGATGCCAGCAAGCAGTTTTGGAAGTACCACAACGAGGGCATCCTGAAGAAGTACCAGAAGCAACTTCAAGTCGGCTCGCTGGACTCGAAGGCACAGGCCGCTCCCCCGACACCACCCGCCACACCTCCTCCAGCAGCAAAGAAGGAAAAGCAGGTCGTCAAGCCTGAGCCCGTGCCCGGTACTGTGGCTCCTCAGCCTGGCGCTGACGCCAAAGAGGTCGCCGTTTCGGAAGCTCTTGACCAGTTTGGTGACATGATCCCCGGTGGAGACCCCAACTGGTACCAATCTGTAAGTGATGCTGACTGCACAGCCTGAGTATACACTAACATACATCCAGTACCACTCGCCCTACTTCGACCAATCGCACGCCGACCTCCGCGCCGAAGTCCGAGAATGGATGGACAACGAAATCATCCCAAACATCACCGAGTGGGACGAAGGCAGAAAGGTTCCAGACTCGGTATACAAGGCCATGGGCGAAAAAGGATACCTCGCAGGTCTGATGGGTGTCCACTATCCCAAAGACCTCACCGACAAGCGCGTCAAGTCCGTCCCTGCAGAGAAATGGGATCTGTTCCACGAGATGATCATCACCGACGAGATCTCAAGGTCTGGCAGTGGTGGTTTCGTCTGGAATCTCATTGGTGGCTTCGGCATCGGCGCCCCTCCAGCTCTGAAGTACGGAAAGAAAGAGTTGGTCAAGAGAATCATGCCGGATATCCTGAGCGGAGACAAGAGAATCTGCTTGGCTATCACCGAGCCTGACGCTGGTTCTGATGTCGCCAACCTGACTTGCGAGGCTAAGCTGAGCGAGGACGGCAAGCACTACATTGTCAACGGTGAGAAGAAGTGGATCACCAACGGCATCTGGTCCGACTACTTCACCACTGCTGTTCGCACAGGAGGTGAGGGTATGAACGGTGTCAGTGTCCTTCTTATCGAGCGTAGCTTCGGTGGCGTTTCAACCAGAAAGATGGACTGCCAAGGTGTCTGGTCGAGTGGCACAACATATGTCACCTTCGAAGATGTCAAGGTACCGGTAGAGAACCTGATCGGCAAGGAGAACCAAGGTTTCAAGGTCCTGATGACAAACTTCAAGTAAGTTTCATAATCTGTCGACGAACACTAGATGAGTACTGACAGCAGCCACAGCCACGAACGTATCGGCATCATCATCCAGTGCCTGCGCTTCTCGCGCGTCTGTTACGAAGAGTCGATGAAGTACGCCCACAAGCGACGAACCTTTGGCAAGGAGCTCATCGAGCACCCCGTCATCCGTCTCAAGCTCGCCCACATGTTCCGCCAGATCGAAGCATCGTACTCGTGGATGGAAAACCTTATCTACCAATGCCAACAGATGAACGAGGTAGAGGCCATGCTGAAACTCGGCGGTGCCATTGCCGGTCTCAAGGCCCAAGCAACCACCACTTTTGAGTTCTGCGCTCGCGAGGCCAGTCAGATTTTCGGTGGTCTGAGTTACAGCCGCGGCGGTCAGGGCGCTAAGGTCGAACGCCTTTACAGAGATGTCAGGGCGTACGCGATCCCCGGTGGCAGTGAGGAGATTATGTTGGATCTGAGCATCCGCCAGTCTCTGAGGGTGCACAAGGCTTTGGGCATGAAGCTGTAAGAACGCTGCGAGTATGAGAGCACTGAGCAGGCTCATGAGGCCCGGGTCTCGGGTTTTTTCCTTCCCTAATCGCGGTTATTTGCCTTAGGGCTGATACAGCAGCAAACAAAGCAGCAACACCTTTGTATGGACCGAAATGAAAGCATCATTTGATCATCTACATGCGGCAGTGTGCCTACTCCAAATTGTCGGGTTCATCTGTGATCACTGTCTTCTTGTATACTGTCTACACGAAACAAACGAGCTCTTTTGGTACTCCAGAAGTGCTCTGCATGATTTAGCTGTGCACCAACTCAGCTCCGTTTGGACATGTGTAAATTTTGGCTAGGATCGTGTCTGATGCTTGACCTAAACGTGCTCTAGCAGAATCCCTGTGCTTTTGACTCTGCGCGTTCCTGCAATGGAGATAAGTACAGTCCCCTCTCGTTATAACGATCAGACCGATCTACCACTTCAATATCGTTATAACGTAATTATCGTTCAATCGAGAGCCCTTGGCATTGTATACGCTATACGAAGTAGGAGGTTGTCTGCGCTTGACGAAGGCTTCTATTCCTTCGATCTTGTAGTACTACCTCGTGCTTGCTCAGCTGCTCAATAACTGGCGCTGAAGCCTCGCTCTGCTGCTCCTCGTACAGTCGAAGGATGCTCAGAGCTTCGATAGCTGAGCGGATTGATATAGGTGGTAGCTCTTCAAGCTCCTCCTCTGATTCATG